>NW_019396487.1:90208-125856 GCF_000591075.1 Eurytemora carolleeae
TTTCTTCTCCTTTCTTCTCCTTTCTTCTCTTTTCTTCTCCTTTCTTCTCTTTTCTTCTCCTTTCTTCTCCTTTCTTCTTTTTTTCTTCTTTTTACTCCTTTCTTCTCCTTTCTTTTCCTTTCTTCTACTTTCTTCTCCTTTCTTCTCATTTCTTCTACTTTCTTCTCCTTTCTTCTCCTTTCTTCTACTTTCTTCTCTTTTCTTTTCCTTTTTTTCTCCTTTTTTCTCCTTTCTTCTCATTTCTTCTCCTTTTTTCTCCTCTTTTCTCCTTTTTCTCCTTTTTTCTCCTTTCTTCTTCTTTCTTTTCCTTCTTTTCCTTTCTTCTCCGTCCTTCTTCTTCCTTCTCCTACCCATCCATTCCTTCTCCTTCCTTCTCTTTCCTTCTCCTTTCTTCTCCTTCCTTCTCATTTCTTCTCCCTCTGTTCTTCCCTTCTATTACCCATACCATGCCTTCTTCTTCCTTCCCCTTTTTAATCTTTTCTTCTCCTTCCTTCTTTTTCAACTCTCTTTGTTTTATGATCTAACCTTATCTGTATTAGGATCCATCCTTCTTTGTATTCAAATCCTTCTCAGTATTTAAATCCATTCATCTCAGTTTTCAAGTCCATCCTTCTCTGTATTCAAATCCATCCTTCTCCGTATTCAAATCCATTATTCTCCGTATTCAAATCAGTCCTTCTCCGTATACAAATCCATCATGCTTCATATTCAAAACATCCTTTTCTGTATTCTAGTCCATTCTTCTCCGTATTCAAATCCATCCATTCCCATATTCAAATCCATTCTTCTCTCTATTCAAATCCATCCTTCTCCATATTCAAATCTTCACCGCATTCAAATCAGTCCTGCTCCGTATTCAAATCAGTCCTGCTCCGTATTTAAATCTGTTCTGCTCCGTATTCAAATCCATCCTTCTCCATATTCAAATATTTTCTTCTCAGTATTCAAATCCATCCTTCTCAGTATTTAAATCCATTCTTCTCCGTATTCAAATCCATCCTTTTCCATATTCAAATCAGTCCTTAGCCGTATTCAAATCCATCCTTCTCCGTATTCAAATCATCCTTCTCCGTTTGGGTTTTTTTTTAGTACAATTATGAACGTGATTAAACTAAATTGTAAGCAAGCAGAATAGANCCTTCATCCTTCATCCTTCATCCTTCATCCTTCATCCTTCATCCTTCATCCTTCATCCTTCATCCTTCATCCTTCATCCTTCATCCTTCATCCTTCATCCTTCATCCTTCATCCTTCATCCTTCATCCTTCACCCTTCATCCTTGGTGGTCCCATATCAAATGAAATTAAGTAAATAAACAAGAAAAGAATTGAGTCGTTTCCACAAACTCTGATTTTCTAACACCTATATCTTTGAAAAAGCCAAATGTCGTAGATCTTTGATATTTCTAACTATGAATTCTGCAGTTATACAAAATAATCTAAGTTTAAGAATATTAAAGGTTTATACCATCAGGTTTTAAAGATATAGGGATAAGAAAATTTGAGTTTGTGGGAAAAGACTCAATTCCTTTACGTCAAGACTCAACTCAAGGCATCCATCTAACTCTAACTCTAATATCTCACATCTTTGTTCCAGAAAAGGTCGTCTTTAATTTAATATTAAATGCGAAGTGAATATTTAGTGCTGGTATTATTGTTAACTATTTCATCATATTACAATGTTATACAGCTACAGGTGGAAAAGGTTTAATGTCTTAATTAATTTTTTACCCTTGTATTCTTTACACTAGAAGATAAGATCTAAACATTAGTCCTCCTTCAATTCTATCCCCTCCACTCCACGTCCCTCTGGGCCCCCCCCTTCATTGCTTTGGTCTGCTGGACAAAACCTTCAAAATTTATAATTAACCAGGCCTTAACACCCACATAATCATTTTACGTACATTTTTCTCTACCGCCACCCTTTATACCCCTCAAAAATCAAGTATTTTTAATATTCATACATGATCATATGTTCAAGTATTCCTTAATGTAATTAAAATACACCCAATATTAAGAGTGCAGGAAGATAGTAGCAGCATATTTTTTTGCTCCGCTCCATCGGAGTAAGAAATATTCACGCAACCTCCCACCGGAGGATATTTCCTCCTCCGCTGGGAGGTTGCGTGTCCATTTTAAACTCCGGTAATTCTATGTCTCCTCCGGTGGACCGGAGCCGGAGGAATATGCTGCTACTATCTTCCATGATTCCAATATTAAAGTTTTTTAAGATATTTACAATTTTTGCTTGTTACTTTTTCTTGTAAATTAAAGATTTTACTAAAATAAAATTAACATGTAAAATATAAGTATTTGAATATTATATCATTTTCTAAAACATTTTAAATTAAATTATAAAAACCTCAGATTATTTATAGCATAAAGCTCACTGTTGTTTAGTTATGCAAAAAAAAAAACTATATTTGTTTTTAAGAGATCTGAGGAGTTTCTCCTTTAACAGATGAGTGTAAGAATAGGAATTATGATGTATTGACTAAAATACCTAAAAAGTAAACCGTAAATGGACTCCATCTGTTCTTGTTAACTATCTGTAACTAAGTCTAACTATGAACTGACAAATGATCTTCAATCTACAGACACAATATGTAAAACACGGTGGTAGGCGATATATATATATATATACTGAAGACGACTTTTTTATTAAAGTTTCAATTGTTAAAAAGCTTTTTTCGAATTGCAAATTTACAGGTAATTAAAAAGAAGCCTTTTTTAATTGTCAGTCTCTTTTTGTTTCAATTTTTTTGTGTACCCATGTTGTTTAAAAGCTTAATATATAACTCAAAATTGAAATCGAAAGTCGTCTGCATTATATTGATATATACAAAAACACCGATAACAAAGATTATCTTTATTTCCTAAAAAAAATTACATGTTAAGTTAACTTGAACAAATATTATAATAAATGTTTATAAAGAAAAAAATCTTACGATATAATAATTGATGAAACGGGTTATCAATAATTGAACAGTACTAAAAGACGCTTTAAACTTCTGAAATAAATGACAATTAATTATTAACGAAAGTCACTAATTCTCTAAATGAAAATATTCTTTGTTTAGCTTTTGAAAATGGATGGATTCACAATGCTTTAGGTTGTTTATGCTCTGACAGGGAGAACAAAGAAAAAGGAGGTTAAAATTGTTTGGTTTTGCGGTCTCCAAGAGGGGATCTAAGTTAAAGACGACTTTACACGGAGCATAGTTAATGGTTGACAGTATTATAATAAACTTACAAAGCACTCTTAATTTATAATTTAAAGTAGAGGAAAATAATATTTAAATATAGATATCTATTCTAATTATATATATTCGTACTTCTGAATTGAAATGTTTTAGTAAATTCGAGTAAATCCGCAAATCCCTTTTCAGAAACCGAGATTGGCATTTTGTTGTGAAAAACTAGCTCCATCATTTGTCCCCTTAAAGCAAATATATATATATATACATATCTATCCATATCCATATATATATATATTTCAGTTTTTAAACTTCACATTTATTAAAAAATATTTATATACTAAACATAATGTTTCACGTCTCATATCGATCCTCAGTAGTCAAAATTCTATATATATATATATATCCTTATTTATTCTACTCTGTTCCCTGGTTTAAAAATTAAAAGATCAAACCCCGAGAAAGAAATAAATGTTGGATTTACAAGAACCCCGCCCCACTTTGTGTTAATTTATACGAACCAAACCAACTTTAATTACTTATTTAAAATTTATGTACACGCAAACTTCTGCCGACATAGAGATTAGATTTCAATTAGCGTATTTTACGCTTATTTCGGTGTTTTTGGAGCAAGAAAATAGTGGTCACATTTTTAGTTTTTTTTCTTTCTTTTCATATGAGTTCAAATTTTGTAAGTTGTAATTGTTTTAATCGATATATTTCTTTATATGTTCAGAGGCAGGAACTATTGATCGCTTGATCTCGATATCCAATGTGGGAACATCTAAATTTGAGGATTACTGCTTAATCCCTTCAAGTTATCCTTCCAGCGTTATAGGAGTTAAACTACTCCGCGTGGTCTGTATAAGATAGATATCAATGCTTGGCCCCGAGATTCACAAAACAAACAATGTTTGACTTCAGAGTAAGAATTTAATGAATTTGAGCAGCGTCTCAAATCGGCCAAAAACCGGTTTTTATTGAGCGCCGGCTTAAATCTTGAAACATTGAATACAATTTTAAGTGGAACCAACCATATTCTTTAAATTCGGCCTCTGGACACATTTTTAAAAAGAAATCATTTCATTTCAATTTCATAATAAAAGAAAAAAATACATTAATTATTCCACTGTCTTTTTCAAGGTATGATTTCTATTTCTAAAGAAAAATGAAAGAGTAGAAACTCATTATTTTCAATATTTAAGACAACATTATTATTTAATCCGTTTCAGAAAGATGTAACCTTCAATTGTTATTGCTATTCTATACAATACACACTTATTATTGTTACTGTACAATGTACATAGTCACCACAAAGAATGAGACTTCATAGGAGACTGTGCTGAATTTATACTGTCTGTTTCTTTACACTTAGAGTTCCCTGTATCTATTACTTGTTTTTCGTTTTTTTAAAATCATTTAATAGACCATTGAAAGACTGCATTTAAAGCTGCAAACTTTATCTATTCTTAGAGTCGTCAAATTTCCGAGATTCAGTCAGTCTTTATAGCGTCTTATCCTTAATGAGTATTGTTACTATTTATTCCAAAATCTACAGCGAGTACAGTATTATAAATTATATCAGGAAAAAACTGGCGATTTTTGTTTTTGGTTCCATGCCCGTTATATCCATTTTTGTTTAGGTTCCATGCTCGTTATATCCATTTTTGTTAAGGTTCCATGCCCGTTATATCGATTTTTGTTTAGGTTCCATGCCCGCTATATCCATTTTTGTTTAGGTTCCATGCCCGCTTCATCCATTTTTGTTTAGGTTTCATGCCCGGCTGGACAAAACCTTCAAAATTTATAANTTTGTTTAGGTTCCATGTCCGTTATATCCATTTTTGTTTAGGTTCCATGCCCGTTATATCCATTTTTGTTTAGGTTCCATGCCCGTTATATCCATTTTTGTTTAGGTTCCATGCCCGTTATATCCATTTTTGTTTAGGTTCCATGCCCGTTATATCCATTTTTGTTTAGGTTCCATGCCCGCTATATCCATTTTTGTTTAGGTTCTATGCCCAATATATCCATTTTTGTTTTGGTTCCATGCCCGCTATATCCATTTCTGTTTAGGTTCCATGCCCGTTATATCCATTTTTGTTTAGGTTCCATGCTCGTTATATCCATTTTTGTTTAGGTTCCATGTCGGTTATATCCTTTTTTGTTTAGGTTCCATGCCCGTTATATCCATTTTTGTTTTGGTTCCATGCCCGTTTTCCATATTACAGAATTAGGACAAAATATATTAGCCAACAAATGTTTGTGTCGTGTAAAACAACCCTAATCCCTGTTTTTACTCCCCCAGTATGTAGCCTGGAATTGCAAAAAAAAAACCTGTTATTGACAAATCTGTAATTCAAAATAAAAAGGTATAGGCATAGGTATCTAGGGTTATAGGCTACTACTCCCTGCAGATTGTTTGGGTGGAGCTAAATGTGAACCAGTAACTGTATCTCAGACTGTTTATTCAATTAAATACAGATCAAAGCTTCTACTTCTTATTTGCTCTACTCTCTACTCTCTACTCTCTACTCTCTACTCTCTACTCTCTACTCTCACTCTCTACTCTCTACTCTCTACTTTCTACTCTCAACTCTCTACTCTCTACTCTCACCATCTTTACTCTTTCTGTCTGAAAACTAACTTTTTTTCCTTAACTTCGTGAAGTGTTACAATCTTTTTCATTGCTTAATTTCATATCATTGAACTGTCATCAACGCAGCATTTTAAATGAACAATAATATCTGAAAACAAATTATTTTTATTCACATAATATAACACATATATGTTAAAAACTGAAAAAAACCTAGTTTAAGATTTGCAAAATGAAACACGGCAGATATATTGTTAAATAATTGAATAAATGAAATACAGTGATAACCAGAAAACTCTGGAATAGGAAGTTGACTTTTAGACTTAAGTTAATAGTTCACACTGCTGAAAATTAACGATTAGGTTTCAATTCAAAACACCTAAACCTTTTTTTTAATATGCAGTCTACCAAATTATAATCTCAATTTTCAGGAAATGCCATCTTGGGAATTTTAAATAAATCCATTTTTAAGATATTGTAGAAATCAAGTGCATTTTCTGGTCTAATAAGAAATGTATCTTTAGTTCCAAGACTGGATTAAGCTGATTCTGGGGTTTTTTGCGATATTTTTTGATCTGTTAATGGCAGGGTCTCCCAATTTTGCGAGTTGTCCTTAACAGTCTTAAGACACGGTTTAGCAAAAATTCAAAGCCATTAATGAACTGTATGACTGTTTAAGTATTGCCTATAAAAAGGGTTTTTAAAGTGGAATCCTTAAAAATCACATCAAAAAGAATTTTTAAGGCCGTATCTATGCAGTTAGGAAGTTGACTTTGGATTTTGATTTTTTACTACAAAATGTATTTTGACTGCTCATGAGCATTAACATTTCAAAAAAAGTTTTGTAAAACCCCCAGAAGATGCATATTACAGTCTTTAAACGAAATTTAAGTTTGATTTTAGACCTATAAATGTACTTGATTTCTGAGATATCTTTAAAATGGATTTGTTTAAAATTCCCTAGGTGGCATTTTCTGAAAATAGGAGATTATAATTAAGTAAAAGACTGCATATTAACGTACAACATCTTCTGAAGAAAAGTTTAGATGCTTTGACTTGAAAACTGATGATCCATTTACAGCAGGAACAGCAGTGTGAGTTATAATAGTTTTTGATTTCCAACAGGGGGGGCGCCGTCACCCCCCTGTAGGAACACAAGGGGGGGCGTGCACTCAGGCTCCCCCATCAGTTACGGCCCTGCTAATCTCTATTTCTCAAAAAATTTCATTCTCAAACTTTAAATATTCTGAGATTTCTGGTTGTAAAGACGACATTCAGAAGCTGCAGAAATTTGGAGTTACAAAGTCGAGTGCGGCATTTAACCTTGAAAAATAGAAACAAAAACAATAATTTTAACAGTTTCGACAGACGGATGTAGCTTTAGGCAAATTAAATCAGAAAAAGAATATTATCGCACGATATAAATCATAAGTTAAATTTCTTTTATTCATACAATATATTGTTTATTGAGAACTTCTCCTTGTTATATTTTTATGATCTTGAGTTTTCACTTTCCCAGCATAACACTCATAACACATTGTTTATCTTCATTTTTCTTTTCTCTGTTTTAATCTTCTCTCTTTATCATCCTTGTTGTTCTTCCATCACCTTTTTTTCTTCTTCCGAATTCTCTTTACATCATATTGTATCTTCTTTTACCTCCTTTAATGTAATCTTTGTTTTATTTTCTTCTTTTGTTTTTTACTCTCAAATTATATGACATTCTTTTTCCTTCTTCTTCTTCCTCCTTCTTTTCTTTCGTTTCTCTTTATTCTCTTACGATCCAATTCTGTTTCTTCTCTTCTATGACTGTTTTTTCTTTTCCGTTCATCTGCCTCTTTCTTTTCTTTTCGCCTTTTATTCTTCTTTTGCTATAAATTTATTTTCTTAATCCTCTTATATTTTTCCCTTCAGCTGCCTCTTTCTAGTTCTAATTCACCCTTCTTTTACTTTTAAATTAATTTTCTCCTTCTTCTTCTTCTCTTCTTCCTTCTTCTATTCACCTTTCTGTTCTTCTTTCTTCTTTTCTCTACTTTTTATTCTTCAATTGCTAAATGTGGTTACTAACTTTTTTCAGAAAAAATGTTACGAGGGAAGATGTCTATTAACTTTGTGCAGATTGAAATCAGTTACCATGAGAAGCACCGAGAACTTGAAAGTGATGAACTCCCAACTATTCTAGATATAATTCAACATTATTATTTTCTTAAACACGAGGAGCTTGAACAAACAGAGTGGAAATTAACCAACACGTTGGCTGAAAATGTTACCAAGGTTCAGGGGTATAAAATACATATTAAAGGGACTGTAAGCATAACTTCAAGTGACCCTTCATGCAAAGATGACAATGCCCAATTCACAACGGTACCTTAATTGAAATATTTGTCCTCATCAAGAACTTTTAGAAATTAATGTTTCTAACTTTAAAAACAGACTAGTTTCAGTTGTGGTTTCTCTTTTAAAGTGATTTCCGCAATGCTCATTTCTCCTGCAGGGAAAAAATAGGAATTATCAGAATTAAACGCTATTAAACCTTTTAGAAAAGGACAGTATCTTCCTCAATATTGATCAGATAAAGGGTTTAAGGATACCGTTGTGAAGCTGGTCGGGAATTGCCATCTTTGCATGGAGGGTCACTTAAACTTACGCTTTGACTCCTTTTTATAGTTAACTATCCAATTTCAAATATGAGGCACTAGGTGTACTTTAAATCCTTCATTTTATATCACAATGTCATCGTTTTCTTTCTGTTTTTGTTAACTCCTTCCTTGTTTTTGCTACTTACATCCGCAAGCAGCAAAAAGGGGAACTGAAATTTAGAATTTATAGATAGAAAAACAAGTAAATCTCCATCATTTTTGTTTAGGCAAAAATGTTAACGGTACAGTTGTGAAATGGACAACTTACATTTAAAAAAACTTTTATTTTTTTCCAATTTTTTATTTTTAACGATAAAAATAAAATTGATGGTGGTCGAAGCTATTAAACAGGGTGCTCACACGTCTGCACAAACCCTGTCACAGTTCTTGTTTTTCATCGTTTTCTGCACTACACTTCTTGTTCTCTAATTTTCTTCCTTGGGGACAACTTCTTGTTCTTGGTTAAATTTTGAAAGAAAAGTTTTTTAGGGCGTCCCGATAATCACCAATATATTATCAGTTACCCAAATCTATATCTAGTTACCCAAATCTTTATCTAGTTACCCAAATATATATCCAGTTACTCAAATAGCTATATCTAGTTACCCAAATTTATATCTAGTTACCCAAATCTATATCTAGTTACCCAAATCTTTATCTAGTTACCCAAATAGCTATATCTATAACCAGACTACCTCTGGCGTGAGGAATACACGTGTCATTAGGGGGAGTGCTGATGGGTGGGATTGCCTGGGGCCAGGAACAACCCCAGCGATTCTCTTTAAATAAATAAATAAATATCTAGTGACCCAAATCTATATCTAGTTACTCATATCTATATCTAGTTACCCAAATCTATATCTAGTTACCCATATCTATATCTAGTTACCCAAATATATATCCAGTTACTCAAATAGCTATATCTAGTTACCCAAATTTATATCTAGTTACCCAAGTTTATATCTAGTTACCCAAGTTTATATCTAGTTACCCAAATTTATATCTAGTTACCCAACTCTTTATCTAGTTACCCAAATCTTTATCTAGTTACCCAAATCTATTCCCAAATTTATATCTAGTTACCCAAATCCATATTTAGTTACCAAAATCATATCGGAAACAGTGTAACAAGAATGAACAGTCATAACAATAAAAATCATAAATAATTAACAATTGGAACTAAAAAGCTTAAAAAGTACGTAACTGGCGATTGCAGATTTTGATTCTTATCATTGTCTGCGCCCTGCGGAATGTAAATTGATTTTTTAGTGAAAAATAGCAGAACGCAATGTTAAAATCAGTATAGCTCAATCTTTCATAAATCGCTAAAATCAAGGATAGAAACATAAATATGTGTTTTATACCCCCTTCAAAGGTTTGGAAGAATCGGAACCCAAACATCCCTCTTATAACCCGGTCTAACCTAAATAAGAAATTACAATCCATTCTTCAAAGAATAAAAGTTGACCAGATGAAACCAAACCTCATCCCAACCCTGATCAGTATTCCAGTTTAGTGGTCGGATAAACTGTTTGATTTGGGTGCCTGCTCCTGTGCCCTTCCTGATCAAATTCCGTGCTCTGATGGGTAAACATTTTATTATTAATTTAATTTCGTTTACTTAAAAGGAGAGACCGGCTAGACATGGTAGTTGAGCTGAAAGTGCATTATTGTATAAAAAAACTTTAGGAGTCATTTGATACCAATGAGATATTTTTATAGTGAACAGTTTATAATATAACACCAGTTGTTTCAGTCAGCAGAAGAAACGTTTTTTTCAATTCTTAAATAACATGGACAAAACAAGTAACAAATACTATTCTACAAACTAGTTGCATGTATACAAGCAGGTTGAGAAAAAAATGAACTTATATTATTGAAAATAGGTTATTAAAATTCGTTTAAAAATCTCGCAGGTTTATGCAAATGCTTTCAGCTAGGCTTGCTTGTTGGAGGTTTTCTTTATTTTAAATGTGAAGACGACATTTTGAGGAAATCTACGAATAAAATTATACAAATAGCAAAGCTAATGATGGAAACGATGATAATGAAATAATTGATTCTACGGTTCTACTATGGATTTCATCGATAATGACTTTTAAGAAATATGTTCCTAAATAGTAAATTAGACTTTAAAATAAATTTGTACATGCTTTTTCCATTCTATTAGATAATTGTAAGAAACGTTTTTCTGCTGACTGAAACATCTGGTAAAATATTAAAACCGAATTCACGCTCTTATTTAAAATTTCTACACCGTAAAACGGCTCATTGATATCAAATGCATCCTAAAGTTTTTCTCTAAATACTGCACTTTCAGCTTAATTACCAAGTCTAGCAGCTCTCTCCCTTTAAATTTCTGGGCCCTTGATAGGATTAGGGGTGACGAAAAATATTGTTCTTGCTCACCCCTAGGGGGGGGGGGGGGGAGCAGGGGGAACACTGAGAGCATATAAACCTTGATTTTGATCTCATATTGCACAAGCTTTCAGGTGTTCATGTTCACCCCCAAAATTAAATAGTTTTCTCTGTCACATATCTTCTACATATTTTATAGTATTTTCCGTAGCCCACTCTTAAAGCTTGAGGGGTCAGCAGTTGATCTATGGCTCACCCCTGTATCCGCCCCTGCCTCTTGGTATTGTATTGCATTGTTTCTTTAATGGGCCACATTGTCCATTCATTATACATGATCATTTATTTTACATTTCAAGATATTGATTATTATTATTATTATTAAGTTATCACTGATGGATTTCCGAAAATTAAAAAAATCAAGGCAATAGTTTCAAATTTTGATCGCCCATAGACTAAAGTTTGGCGGGAAGTAGGGATATGTATATTTCACCCCACTTCAAAAGTTGCAAGCTCCGAGCCGGTACAACATGTACTGTATATGCATTCAGTTGTATTGTCCAGTCTGCACTACCTAGTGTATAGTCGACCTAGCACGGTTTATGGAACACATGTAGCCAGACAAGATCTGCACAGTGCTCCCTGGTCCGATGGGTTTGTTTGTATCCAATTGTAATTATTGGATTAAAAAGTGAATTTTAATTATTGATTTAGCTTTTTTTAAGTTTTGTGAACTGCAATCTTGAAAACTGTCCTGTAAAAGATAATCATACCATTTGTGTTTGTGGGCAATTTCGGCAGGTAAATAAAAAACATTTTAATAAACCTTCAACTTATAATCATAGAGAATAGAAAATATATTAGAGAGGAATTTACAGAATCTCTCGGTAAGAATTTTTTCAGTCCCTTTCAGCCTGAAAGGGAGTTCAAAGTGTACAAATCATGTAAATGTTTACAAATTATATGCAGTAGAGTACATTAATACAGTATGTTCCCTAGACTATTCATTTCAATTTCGAAATTTTTAAAGCTGTTAAATAAACTTTATAATGAATTAAAGGTGAATAAAAACCATCATTTGATTTATAGTTATAACGGAAAATCATCGTTATAAGGCATAGAGTCGATGTGAAATGATCATTGGTCAATTATGAAACCAGCCTTTTTCATAGTTTGGTTTTCTTTTAACATTAATTTTCTATAAAATGATATTCCATGGCCCAAAAGGTTATATAGCATAAATATGTGAAGTTTTACGCTTTTTTCTAGTAAAGTCCCCTCTGATATATATTCTATTCTCTTTGCTTATAATCGATGCAGGCTGTTGGAGGGGAGGAAGGCCAACTACAATAATTTATCGTTCTCCTCATTTTCTCGTTTAAGCCACCTCAGAATCCTCAACCTTCCATTATTATGTTTTTTAAAGTTTCAAATTCTCGAAGATAAGCCTATTTTAGGGCATAAAATATAAATAGACTGAAGTATTGCAATGGTTACATAATGTTCGGAATCTTCAAACCCATGAGAATGATGTCTAACTTTATTTCGGTAAGTCTTAAATATCTTCACCCAGAAAAATTCGATGGTTTTCACTATAATTAACAAAAAACATTGAAGTTCTATAAACTCGGAATTATTTGCGACATTCTACACCAGGAAAATGCGCGTAAAAAAGGTAAACATTTTTAAAGACATTGATTTAGAAAACTTCAATTCAATCGAAACTTTTTTTTCGATACACAAAAATTCATTTATGCCATAACGTGACTCGATTCTTAAAAAATAGTTTAATCTGGGGGTATTAGACACTTAAAAAGAATAATATTGAAAGGAAGAGGATTTCGAGGTGGCTCGGATGATAATATGAGAAGAATGTGGCTCGGATGAGAAATGGTTGTGGTTACCCTTCCTCCCCTCGATGTTGGCCTATTAATGACAGTACCATTTTACAGAAATTTTTATCTTTAACCTTAATTAACCTTTATTAAGATTTCTTCTTTCTAAAAATTAAAGTCTTGTTGGATTTCTTAAAATCTGTTCGCGGATTTCGACTCCAAAGGCGATAAACAAATAATGCCTTATTTGTCTGACAATAACAAAAATCATGCTTTTTGCTCTTGTTTCTAAGATAGAATTACTGTTGTTAGCACATTTTAAGGTGTTGCTTTAATATTTAGTGTTTTTAAGTTATATCTTAAAAACATTTTTTAACTATATTTAATGAATTTTAATAGTGAATATTGCGGAAGACATTATCATATAAATTATATTTTCAAAAATTTATTTTAAAAGCATTTTTGAAAGTATCAAAAAAATCTTCAGATGCTGATATTTTATGTATTAGCTTTAATTTTTCCGTTAGTTTTTTTTTTAATTAAAGTTAGGGCAAAATGATAAGTTTACAGTTTTTACACACTAACCATAGAAAGCAGTGTTTCGGATCCGTATCATTTTGATGCGGATCCGGATCCGCATCCGTGATGATGGATCCGGATCCTGACTCTGATACGGATCCGGATCCGGATCCGAGGTAACTTTTGATTCTGTGAATCGGATTTTCCCTATTAAATGTTATGCAAGGTTATAATTTATAAAGTATAGTAATCCTAAAGTTAAAAATGTCGTCATTACTATTATATAAATGTAAACATTAAATTATTAAAGATAATTTTGAAAAATTTTCGTCATGTAAATAATACATTTACGAACCATTTTGATTTATTTATTCCATGGTTTTGGTTAATTTTTGGCGCTACCCGGATCCATATCAACGTTTCCTGATACGGATCCGACCGGATCCGGATCCGAAACGCTGATAGAAAGGATTAAGCGGATAATGAAAGAAAAAATTCTTTTTGGAACTATCATTAGTGAAAAGTTTTTGCTGTTAGATCAAAGCTGAAGAGGATCGACTATTTCTGAAGCAGCAAAGGATCAAACATCTCGTCAACAAACCAAGTCCAGAACAAAATTCTTCTGAGAAACCAAAAAAGAAAAATGAAAAGAAAAATCGTTATGTCATGTCAAAAGCAGAAGAAAAAAGAATGATTCTAGATTTGATTAAAAACAGGAACATCACTAAGATATATTCTAAAAATAAACACGGAAGACGACATGAAGAAAAACAATCTCCAGTAGTTGGGATGGTTCAGGGCTTAACAGAACTAACCAAGGGTACCTCAGTACCCCAGAGTCAAAACCAGGTTAAATTATTGAATTTCCTTTCTTAAAGGGACTCTGCGCGTATTTTCAAGTGACCCTTCTTGTGAAGCATGGCAATACTTGATCTACAACTATGTAAAGCTTTGTCTGATCAAAAATGAATTAGATATCCATGTTTTTCTTTATTTAAAATGGTAATTTTCGTTTGTGGGTTCTCGGAAATTCTTGCTAATAAGAAACAACGGACAAATTTACAGAAATAAACCCTTTTCGAATAAGAAAAACGACGGTATCTTCCACATTTTTGATCAGATTAAGTTTTCAAGGGTACTGTTGTAAATCGGACATTGCCATCTTTGCATGGAGGGTCACTTGAAATTACGCTTACAATCCCTATAATGAGACTCAGAAATTTTTCATTCTCTTATCAAAAATTGAATGAACAATACCTAATTGTTTTTATTAGTAAATAATTTTTAGCAGTGAACAAATTATTTTTAAAAACTTTTTTTTGAAGACTGAGGTTTCTTTTGCTTCCTCTCTGCCAAAAGACGGGGAACAGATGGTGAGCATTGATGAAATTAGATCAAAAAAGGCGGATAAAATGTCAACACGGAAACAGAAAATATGGGAAAAAGAAGATAGAGTGATAGACATTAATATTCATGATAATTCTCCAGACCCAGTAAATACAGATTCTGTAACAGAAGAATCATTAAATAAAGATCTCATAGATTTAGAAGATTTCCCTGAGATTGAATACCAAACCAGTTTTTTCCCCCTACATCCAACAGAAGACTCCAACAAGATAAAATATGTAAAATCCAAGAAACCGCCGAAAGAAATAAAAGCTTTCAAAAACTTGTTGGTGCTCAAAGATGATGATCAATTTACATATGAGAAATTACAAAAACAATTAGGAGTACAGTTTATATTGATAGGAAAAGACAGAAAGGAAGGAGTTCGAATTTATGCAAGGCGAGAGCAAATCAGTGCTGATGTGCCCATCGAATTCACAGAGAAAATGGATGAAAACGTGTCTGAGATGGATCAAGAAGATTCTGTTGATCAAGAAGAGTTAATTGATCAAGAAGATTCAATTATCAACGAAGGTTTAGCGAATCTTATTAAAGCAGAACTGACTGGAATTGATCCAGAACTAATTAAAGATGATGAGATGGTTTACATAAGAAATAATGATTCTGTGACGTATAATAGTCGAAGTGAGAACGGAGACAGGCTTATTTTGATTGGACAAGACATGGAACAAAATGGCAGTATTTATGTAGTTCAGAAAAAGGCGTTTGATTTACCCAAAGAGTATATTGAAGATATGGATGATATTAAGAATGTTTTAAAGCAGGAAGGATTCTCCTCTTTCCTGAAAATAGAATCAGAGTTCAAGGAATTAAAACAGGAAATGAAGAATGAGGGAAGTAATGTAAAGGATGAAAACATTGAGGAATGGAGGGAGTTAAAGGAGGAAAAAATGGAGATCCCAGTCGAAGAGAATGCTCCTTGTTCACCAAGTGATGATTCAAGTCAAGATTTGGAGATTTTGTATCAATCAAGAACTGAAGATCCGGGTTCAAGCAGTACCTTGCACCCCTGGAGGAGTCAAAGTATAGTAGTTCAACCAAAGCCTGGAGCTAAAGTTATCATGGGAAAAGATGCAATTTATGTTCTCCACGCTACACCAAATCCGAATTATAAACTGATTCCAAGGCTTCTGAAGAAAAAGGACAAGAAAAATGAGGAAAAGAAGGAAGAGAAGGACAAGAAAACGGAGAAAAAGAAGGAAGAGAAGAACAAGAAAAATGAGGAAAAGAATGAGCTAAAGAAGAAGGCGATAAAAAAGATACGTTTAAAAAAGAATACGAAAAGGTAAAAGCTAATATAGATATGATCATTTTTGAAAAAAAAAGTTTTATATGAATTTGAATTATAACTTTATACTTGGGTTTTGTTTTTTCTTGAAATAAATTACTTGTTGAGGAGAAAAATTCTTATAATTATCTACCAGACTTTAAAATTTTTTTTAAATTCAGAATGAGAATGATTCAATGTGATGAGTGTAATGCCTCCTTCCCCTCAAACATTGAAGAAGCTAAACTGATAGAGCACATTAAAAGGTGAAATTATCAATTTAATATAAATTAGCCTGGCGTTGCCCATGGAATTAAAAAAAATGATTTTTTAAAAATCGATTTTTGAAGAGAAAAAAAAAAGATTTTTAGCCTATACCACCCCTCGGGTACCCATGAGTTTCCTCAAAAATGTTCAGCCGTTTGGACAACCATAGCTGACATTGATACATGAGCAAAGAGCTTTATTATATACGTAGATAAAATATTATATTTAGATTTCTAGTTTGTATTTCATTTTAATTAGCTCATTTCCATTGATAATGTGGATGGTTCGATTCACAATTAGGTAGCCTATAATTAAACCTTTATTTGATTAATAACGAGGAAGATACTGAAGTTTTTATTTTATCTTTTAGTGTTCAATTCTAACAATTTCCTTCATCGTGTCTGCTGCACAAAAGCACGTGACTAATATAATGAACCCACAATTCATCCTTGATCAGTTAAAATTATAATATTGTTGTGTTGATTTTTGTTTAAATGGAGTGACCGGCAATGTATGGTGGTCAACTGAAAATGCAGTATTGTGGACAAATTTTTTAGGACTCATTTGAGACATATAAACGTTTTTACGACGTATATTTACTGAGTTTGAGCGCAAAGTCGACGTTCAAAATCATGACTTTTGGTGGGTACGTTTTCAGAATCGGCTTTATTAAATTGAATAACGACGACAAAAAATGTTAACAAAATTATACAGTAAACTAATCAGTTGGAACATGTTGAGAAAATAAAAATTAACTATCATCGAAAAAAGTAATCTATTTCAATTATTAGTTTCTGTAATCTCTGCTTATTCACAAAGATTTTCTGCAGATTTTCTGGAATTTTTATTGACATTTGAAGAATTTATAGAAATCTACGAATAAATTCATAGAAAATAAGAAATTCAATATAATGATGAAAAAGAAATAATTGATTCTAACATTGATTTATTAACAAATTTCTTTTGAGAAATATGTTCCATAAACATCTGATTAGTTAATTTTAGAATTTTTACAATATTTTTTTTCGTCGATATTTAATAATAAAAAAAAAACGATTCTGAAAACGTACCTACCCAAATTCATGATAATGAAAGTCGACTTTGCACTCAATTCAGAAATTATACATCGTGGAACCGATTTCTATATCTTAAATGAATCCTTAAAAAATGTTCTACGATACTGCATACTCAGTTCAACCACCATACATCGCCGGTCACTCTTTTTAACAAATTGCTTTTTAAATCTATCCTTAAATGGGAAAAATGTTTTAAAAATCTTAGTTGAGATGTGCCAACCCGAAACTGTCTCATTTTGATTCTTTTGATTCAGAATGTTATTAATAACTAAGTTTTTTAGATTTCACCAAGAGAAGGCTTGACAGGATTTGTTTCTGATATACTGTACACTGTTCAGTATCAAAGTGAATAAATATTAAAGTGGAACAAATTAAGGCAACGACGACAGGTTGGGCCATAAGGTTTTATTTGGTTTGGAAATAATTGCATGAAAAGATTTCTTTTGGAAAGTAAAGACTAGAAAAAATAAACTCAAGACCTATGTAAAAGTGAAGACCAAGTGATATATTTCGAAGATCTTCATTTTTCGGTATCCCAAATTGTGCATTCCTTGTTTTACAGATTATGCATGCAGGCATTTTTGTGCTGTCTGAAATTATTTATTGTATCACTTTGGTTCAGTATACTATTCACATTCACAATGCACATTGTCGATAAACATGTAAGTTTAAATTATAATTTTCAGAAAAATAAACTAAACTCTCGCCTCTAACTCTGATGTATCAATCCCTATATCTTTGCAACCTCGTGGTGTAAACCTGTTATTATTAGATCTATCAGAATTCGTAGTTTAAAATATCAAGTGGTTAAAATATGAAACACAAGTCGAAAATGTATAAGCTGATTGGAAGAATGTACGTAAATAAAAGTGATATCTTAAAGAGGCATATTCAATGTTTTTAATTTTCTAGTTTCTTGGTTTCCTCCAACTCCTCCAACAGCTGACAGCAGAGTGTTCTTCGTCTTCCAAATTCAAATATTCAAAAACTGCTATTTTGATAAGCTGTGATTGTAAGAATTTCTGAAGTATCGTTTATGAATATATATTTTTATTATAAAATGAAGTATTTTTAGTATGAATATGGTCCTTAGAATTTTGATCAAACTAGAGTTTTTTCGAACCTAACCATGATTAGAATTTAATATCTTAAGATTTTTTTCGAGTTATTTTTACTTGCCTTACTATTTCCAGTCTGTATTACCTACAAGGTATACTACGAAACATGACCGTTGGAAATAGTTTTAAATGCCTTCTTCCATAATTTGTTAAGTTCTTTGTTACGTAAAAAGAATGAGACTACAGAGTCGATTGTATGGAATTTATATTCCTTATATTCATGATACCCTGCTTCTTCATCTTTTTGCCAAATCAAACATTTTAAGGCCACATTTGATGCATGATAACTTATGAATTTAGACTTTGAATTGTCATATTTTAAGAGTTACAAGTCGTCTTTACAGTCTCATCCTTTCATGTATAACCCTGTAACATAGAGAAGTATAAAAATATAACTATAAAATATCAAATATAAACAAATGTGGCGAAAGATAATCGATGAGTACAGGTTGTAAATCTGAATGATTTGTTTAAAATTAAATTGATTTTTTTACGGTTTAAGGAGTCTAAGTCTTATAGTTGCAATTTTCTCAATTTGTATGGACGCTATGTTATTCGGTATGAGACGTCTTTAACAATTTTCTCCTTTTCATTTTTCGCGAACATTCCGTTTAAGTTAGTAAATTAAGAAAGTTCACTGCTCCTTTACCATGAACGCAAATAAATAACGCTGGAAGAAGTCCTTTAGGTCTAATCTTTTAAGATGACCCTGTTTTCTTCAAAGACCATCTATTTGAAAATTGATTTTTTTATGTGCGGTTCTTGAAAAAAATACCAACTTTGTATTCGAATTTTTAGTTGTATATTATAACATCCAGGTCCGGTCGAGAACTAGGTTGCGGGCCAGACGAAAAATATGTGTGGTCCGGTCGAGAAATAGGTGGGTACATATATCTTCGTTCTTAGCTAGATTGGACAAAATTATCGTTCAAGTTTTCAAACAAAATGCAGATAAATAAATTCACCCCATTTTGAAAAACATGACGTTGCATGAATTTAAATGAAGTAGTAACAATCATTAAAAAAACCAGTTGAGAAACTGCGTGATCGTAAGAAATAATGGCGAGTTGTGGTGCGGACGAACAAAGGGTGTGGTGTTCCTTCCCTAGCTCGTGTTCCACATTATATTTAGAGATTTTTGCAGTTTACAGATTGAATCATTAAAATAGTTTGTTTCCAATCAATATTAAGTTTGTAAGCGTATTTCAAACTTAAACATGAATATTGAAATAAAAATGCATTGAAGGTATGGTTATACAAAATGGAAAAAAATCGATGGTTTCATGCTTAAAAACTATATACAGGGTTTACACGTTAAAATAAGAGACACCTGAATTTTAGTGTCAGGATGCAATACATTGATGTCTGACATTAATGATTTGCATCAAAGTTACTTGTTTCTTAAACTTTTTTCCAACATAACAAAACTGCTCTCCCAAAAACAGAAAATATACAAAATCATTTTTATTTGATCACAACGATGTTGAGACAAATAGTTATGGTAAAAACTAATATTTGTAGAGGTTCGCCAACCCTTGTAGTTTTGTGCTTGGTATTGTAGATTTGATATATCGGGGTCCTGTGTCGAGCTGGTGGTTTTGGTAGATTGGTTAGGCGGGTCTGGTTGTTTGGTTGGGCGGGTCGGAAACCAAAATACATGAGGATTAAGGCAACATTTAAACTTTGGAAACACAGGGAAGAGTAGCACAGCGCCCGTGCACTGCTTGATGTTTATGGCCAAGATCCAAGATTAAATTCATATTACATTTACACGAAAAGCTATAATATATATCTAAATATACAAGGGGGGAGGTGAGGAGGAGGAGGAGGAGGGAGGGAACCTTCTCAAAACATAACACATTTCTTCCTTTTCTTCAGTCGGACCTAAACAAACAATATTCAGATTAAATTAATTTTTAAGTGTAGAAAATGAAAAACTACGTGATATTTTGTATTCAAGCGTTTATATAGGGAAGTTTATCAATATATTATTGGAAACAGCTCATGTTGGTGAAAAGGGGTATCAAGCCTTAAAAAACCGATCCGGTATTCAGTGATCTATAGTATGTGTTCACGACGGTTAAAAACGCAAAAAAAATTGAACAAAGATGCGTGATGCACTTTTGAATTAATAGTATTAATAGTATCTTACAACGTGGAAAACATGGCAAAGCTAAGATGTATTCTATGGGTTATATGTGTCCAAATTGTGGTGATAGAAAAATAATTTCCCCCTCAAAAATAATTTATTTATGTGTTGCATTACTGAACTTTGATTTCTAGAGTAAACGAAGTATTCCAATACGATTGAATTTGTCATAAATTAAGCACTTTTCAAAGCAAGTATCAGGGGCAAACATTTTTACCTTTTATTTACATAGCGACACATTTTAATTTCATTTTCTTACGTNCCCGTATATATATATTATATATACCAGAGTAGGAAAACCCAAAAAGTTCCAATCACAAAATTTCCGTCAAATATTTATGATTTTTAGAATGTGATTAAAAGCACATTTACAAAATCACAACTTGAACTCAGAGGTATCTTCAATTTATATGCTTAAAGGACAGAGATGAGATATTCAAAGATTAAGATGTTATTTCTTTTAAGAAAGTTTCGACATTTGTAAACTTTTAGATGAAAATTTGCATGTGTCTATGTTTCTGTTTGATTGGACAGTGATATTTCTCGGAGCAGTGTTTATCATGTTCTGCATTGGAAAACATTTTAATTTTACTAATTTTAACAGATTCCATTAGTGCCCTGAAATAACTGTCAATGTTGTTCAAAGAAACAATTTGCTTTAAATCGTAACACCGCCAATTAACGGTAACAGTGTTGTAAAATGTTGTGAATTTTTTAATGTAAAAATCGTTGCAAACCTCGAGAGTTGACAGTATATTTTAGTTGGCATATTGTATATTAGTGCTGATAAATTTGCAACGAAATATATTTTCCCCCATGAACTGATTTAAGACGTCTTGCAAATCAATTTAGTGAAAATAATATGTTATAAAAAATATTCAACTNGGTGTTTAAAACCTATTGTGATGCATTTGGAAAGGTAGTAAATACTGTGTGCAAATGGTATCAGTATTGATTCATTGTGACAAAAAAAAATAAAGTTCTTGAGATGTCCAAACACGTCACAGCAAAATATCAAATTTCCTCTCCCTTCATATAGTTTTACTTTGATTATGTCCCGCGTATCCCATAATAAACCAGGAACCCCAAGATTTTTGTTAAAATCATGCGTACTGTAGTTTCTGGGTGGAACATAACAGAACTTGTCCTGAGCAGTAAAATCGAGTCTATTTACATTCCTCCCGGAAACTACAGTACACTCATGTAAACAAAGCGTTCTTCATTATATTAAATAGTCTGTCTCAAAGATTAAAAACCGGGTGTATAATTTCAAGAATTCAGAATGATGATGGGGGGGGGAAAAATGAGAAATTTTATATCAGAAGCCCTATATTCTTTAACACTACAATTTCTCAAAGTGTAACGTGAACCATTTAAAATCTTTCTTTATGTTCCAAAATTTCAACTTAGATGAGCTCAAACTAAAAAGACACCCTCAATCTAAAAAGACACCCTATATCTAATAAGACACCCTGAATCTAGTAAGACACCCTGAATCTAATGAGACACCCAGTAACTAAATACTAAAGATTGTGTCTTTTGAACAGAGATTTTAACGAACCTGAAGTGCTGCCCGCGTGGCAGTCTCAAAAACCTCCCGGACTCCCTCCTTGCTCTTGGCGGAGCACTCTAGGTAGGCGAAGGCGTTGATTTTCTCCGCCATGGCACGTCCTTCTTCAGGTTTAACAGGTTCCTGTTTCATCTTGTTTAACTCCTTGATGGTGTTAGAGTCACCTCTCAAGTCCTAAAACAAAATCATTAAAATTAGAAATGATTACTAATGTAAATTTTTAATGCTAATTCAGAAGGTATTTATCTAATTAAATTACAGTTTTGATGAAAAATAGAATTTGTATGACAAATGACATTTTCACAAAAATCGCAGAATATGAAGAATAATCGAGATTTTAAGGAAAAAATAACTTAACAGTTGAGGTCCTATTTTCATATTTACAACAGTGCTTAAAAAATAATTTTTATCGGAAATATTGGATATATTCTTGCTAGTTGCTACATAAAATTGTTGATACGCTAAAACTCAATATTGATGTCAAAATTTTTTAATTAAGTTTAGATTTTCCCTTTAGTCTATTTTCATGCTAAAACGGTCGGATACCTTACGATAAAATATTCATTTTTTAAAAGTAGTATATTTAATACTAGCTGAAGTGCCCGCGGTTGCCAGTGAATTTTTTTAAAGTCGATTTTTGAAGAAAAATATTAAATTGTTGGGGGAAAAATCTAATTTGTTTAGCCTGCATAGGGAACCCATGGGTTCCCTAAAAACATATCAGGCAATTTATCTATAATTTACACTCGTTTACCACTTCTCTGCTACATCTTCTATGTAATAAAGCTCTTTGCATATATTTATAAATATATATATATGTATAGAAGATGTAGCAGAGAAGTGGTAAACGAGTGTACATTATAGAAAACTAATATTTCCAGCGGTTAAAGGTTAAAATTAGAATTAGCAGGAGATTAAGCATTCAAGATAAGATGCAAGATGATGCATATTAAACTGTTACATCAGACTGATTTTATTCAAGTAGGATTAAATGGGAAATTGGGGTACAACATGTGTAATGGCGTAATGGGTAACACCCCCCTCCTCCCTTCTTTAGATGGGTAGATAAAACCAAGATACAGACCCTAACATATAAGCTAACACAAATGTGTACTGCAGTTTGTGGGAGGAATGAAACATACTCGGTGCTGTAGTAAACGAAGATATATGATGATTTGTAGTAGAGAATTCTTGAAAAATTAGGAATTAATAAATTTTAAAAAAAGTAAGAGCAGGGTTGGTTAGTTACATTATGGGAAATAAATTGGTAATTTTTACGTGAACAATTTTTCAGGCCTCCGATTATTTAGTTTACAAATAAATTTCTCTTCATCTCATGATTCTATTTATGTTCATGTAGGTACAGGGGGACGGATTCCGATATTTGCTAGGTGGGGGTGGGGTTGGGGGGTTGTGGATAATTGAAACTTTTTATCCCCCCTTGCAAAATGTCCAACCCCCCTGTGATAATTATCGGGAAATTTGGTAATTTTTTTTTACAAAACCACAACAAGCTGAAGGGGGGAGGGGGCAAATGTTAAAGCAAATTATTTTGGATTTTTAAATATTTTCATTAAAAAATCTTGATTTTCAAGTATTTTCTTAAAAATCAAAATAAACTTGCGTCCCAGATTTTTACAAAGGGGGGAACGTCTCCCCATTTTTAGGGAGGTGTCCCCCTCCCCCCCCCAAAAAAAGTCGCCTCTGTCTATGTAATTATTATATGAGGTAGCTCCTGTCTTAATTCTCTGAATACTCGAATGAGGAAATGTGAAGACTTTAAAACAAATACACAACTACGTAATGTAAACATTGTTCCGTTTGTAAAAGTAAACAGATTAAATCTTCATTAATTAATTCTCTTTGTAAAGATAAAATATTTCTTACTGCGTAGGGAATAACGAGGGGGTTAAGTGACCACCCCCCTCCCAAAGAAAAATGTGACTTAAGTCTTATAAAGTACTTTAAACTAAAGAACACAAAATTTAATGTTTTCCTTCAGCCAAAAGTTAACAATTATACTATATCCCCCCCCCCGCATATATGCATATTGCTTTTTTGCCAAACCCAGTGCCAAGACTCAATTTTCTTTTTAAATGGATCCGGATCAACATCCCATTCAAATAGAAAATTTTAAATTAATTATTTTTTTTTCTGAGCCAACACAACCAACTAACTAAATTCTACAAAGGCAATAGTTTTCATAAATCACATAAAAATAATTTTGAGGCTGTCCAATTTACATGATCAAATCCGGATCCAGCTAACTGTAAAATTGAGTCAGCGAATCTGGATACTCAGCACCGACAAATGAATAATTTATTCTTTTTTTCAAATTTTGATATTGATAAACGTTATCTCTCTCCCTCTCCTCCATGTAAACAAAAAAGGTTTGCTTCCAACCGAAACAAAACATTGAACTTCTTACAATCATAATTTCAATAAATGTGTAATGAATCTGAAAGTTGCATAAACGATAACAATGCATTTGATTTATAATTAATTAGTAAAGGTAAAGAATTTACTAATACTTATTTCTAAAAAGAATTTCTTGAATAAACAAAAAAAGGACGCAATTGAGTCTTCAAAACGGAGAATAAAAATAAATTAAATTAATCCCTGAAAATTATTTGAGGAGGGGGCCTGGGGGCGAATTGCAAATTAAAAGACTTACCCCCCCCCTTCAATAAATATTTGAATAGCGTAAGACATTTATGACGTCAGTCGTGTGCTCAGTGACCCCAACAGTTCTGTACTATTTACTCCCAGAGCCCAAAACTTAAGACAGAGTATCGTTAGTAAAACCAGTTTTAAAACCCGGGTTTCACGAATGGGGTTAGGCACTTATGTGATTATCAATATTTTTGTAATGACATATTATTTCTTCAGGTTTTTTATATTATCCATTTTTTCGAATCTCTAAAATCAAAATCTACACAAAAGTAAAGATCCCAAAAAGGAAACTCGGGAGTTTTGTTCAACGATACTCTTCTAAATTTCGGCCTCAGGATTCTACGAAGTCGAATGCATACGCGCAGGGGTGCATTTATCAAAAGGTTTATTTTTAAAACTTTCGATTTGTAGACCTTTACCCCGAAAATGAAAACAAATATTCAGCTTTAAAAGATTTAAAAATAATAAAATAAAAGTCCACAGTACAATTCAGGCATGATAAACATAAAATTTAAAGTTCCCTGCTTTATAGCTATGCTTTTAATTTTACACAAAATAAATACAAAATGTGTAATACGTTAAAATAATTCCGGGGTCACCTTTATTGGCTTTGATGCGTCTGCGTACAGAGCTGAAAACTTAAAATGAAATATCCTTAATCCCGATTATTTAATCTGAGTATCCAATGAACACACTTATAAATTTCTTCTTAATATTTTGTTTTCGGATACCCCTACTGTATAAGTTACTTTTGATAACATTTACAGATATGCTATATCGATTGGACTAATATCAGATTCAACTAAGGTCAGCTGTTCACAAGCGGGCTTTTAGAGCATTTAAACAAATATAAATTTTACCATGTTAATGTGATCTTATTCAAAAAACATGTTGAACGTTAGTCTTAATATACATTAATCCAAAACTTAGGTTCGTTCAATCGATCTTTAGTTCAATTGATATGACACCATCAACAACAGAAAAAAAATACTCGGGTTTAGTAAAACCAGGAGATCAAGCATCGATCTCGATATCCACATAAGGTTTTCAGTTCTGAAGTGATCTGCAGTACTCAGACCGAATGAAAAATGAAAAGTTGTTTTTAGTGGGGAGTGGGGGTTATAAATGAATAATATGAAAAAATGTGATCCCCGGAAAGGTCCCCAGGACATGTAGATCATGAGAAAAGAAAAAGAATAACTAAAAACACGAATCGGAATTCATTGCCAGGGATTTAAAACTGATGAGCTTCCCAATGAAAATGGAAATCAAGGAGGTCTCATAGGCTTTCCGTATTCAATGTGATTATCTTTTCCATATGTATAAGATTGTAAAAAAAAGGTTGAATAGCAAGTTGTTACATTTTGATTACACCATGAATGAAGATTATCACCTTCTTGTTTCCAACGAGTATAATAGGTACAAGGGGACAGAAGTGCTTGACCTCCGGAGTCCATTTCTCCGGAATATTCTCTAGCGAGTCCGGGGAGTCAATAGAGAAGCACATTAGGATAACATCAGTGTCAGGATAGGAGAGAGGACGTAGTCTGTCATAATCTTCTTGTCCTGCAGTATCCCATAGTGCCAACTCAACCTAATCAACAAACAAATTAGAAATCCAAACTCCCAAAAGTTAGATTATCTATGGATTTATAGTTGAAAAAAATTGAATTTATTTATATCAGTGCTTAGGACCCGGATGATCCACAATGCAACATAATGGCTGTAAAAAACTGGGGGGGGAATGTTTGGCCATAACATTTTTGTTGCCGAATCTGAGAGAAAATGAAGTTTTAGAGGGAGGGGGAGTGGGTTTGAGGAGATAAATACCCCTTCAGTTATTTAACCATGTTATTTTCTATTTGATATTGTGCATCATGACGATAATAACGATTTACAGTATAAATTTTTTTAGGTACATCTAGAACTTGTGTATAATGGGGGGGTTCAAAAACTTATAGTAGGATTGAACCAATTTTATGATCTTATTTTGTACGTATGAATTTTGGACTAATATACTATAATAATTCAGAAGTACAGGACAAATATACAATTTTTGGCAAGGACTAACATTATTTTTGTGGCAAATTTTTTGCATTAAGACAAACTAGGAAAAGTGATGCATTACTTGCTATATGGAATGTTTAAGCGAAATGTTAACCTGTTTGCTGTCAACTTCGATATCAGCCACATAGTTTTCAAATACAGTTGGGACATATACTTCAGGGAACTGATCCTTACTAAACACAATTAACAAACAGGTCTTTCCACAAGCTCCGTCTCCAACAATGACCAGCTTCTTCCTAATGGCCGCCATTTCTCTGAAATATTTACTTGCTTAATAACCTGGCACTAGGTTCACAAATTAACTAATATCGTTGAGGCTAGGGATTCATTGTCTTGAGAGATTAATAAATTCCTGAGCAATGAATCAACTTGTTAATGGATTTGGGTGTTTGCTGATTAAGGCTGTTGTGAGTAACGGGCGCTGTAGCGCTGCCGGCCCCTCCCCGCTGAATAAAGAAACAGCTGATAATCAAGGTTCTCGCCAAGTTTTCTTATCTTGGCGCGTAATTTGAATTTCAAGCTGTGCACAAACGACATTTTAAAATCTCTACAACAAATATGGTGGTGTATTTTTCGACCTACGCATATCCTCTTTTTTACACTTCTGACCTACTTGCACGTGGTTTTCCAGCTGCTTTTTAGCTGTTATAGGTCTGTTAAACTATAGGTCAGTTGCACCATAATTCAAAAAACTTTTGTTTGATCCGACCTACAGGGTGTCCCACATCATATTAGACCGAGAACGGGTCTAAATTACGATTTTCGGGACTAATCAGAAAATTTAATTAGAATTTATCATTTTGAAAAATAATATAAGGCTTATATAAGAATTTTCTTGCGGAAAATGATAAGTTTTTCGAGTATTAAAGATTTATTTTGTCGTTAAAGATTGAAGATAATCTAATATGATATGGGACGCTCTGTATATAGGTCGGATGTACAAATTTGTAGGTCGGATTTACACTTTTGTAGGTCGGATATATGCATTTGTAGGTCGGATGTACACATGTAGGTCATTGGTCATCGATAGTAGGTCGGATTTACACAATATTAAGTAGGTCGGATACATATGCATTTGTAGGTCGGATGTACACATTTGTAGGTCGGATGGTCATCAATTGTAAGTCGGATTTACACTTTTGTAGGTCGGATTTACACTTTTGTAGGTCGGATATTTGTATTTGTAGGTCGCGGATGCACACATTTGTAGGTCGGATGGTCATCGGTTGTAGGTCGGATTTACACTTTTGTAGGTCGGATATATGCATTTGTAGGTCGGATGTACACATTTGTAGGTCGGATGGTAGATATATGCATTTGTAGGTTGGATGTACACATTTGTAGGTCAGTTGGTCATCGATTGTAGGTCGGATTTACATATTTGTAGGTCGGATATATGCATTTATAGGTCGGATGTACGCATTTGTAGGTCGGATGGTCATCGATTGTAGGTCGGATTTACACTTTTGTAGGTCAGATATATGCATTTGTAGGTCGGATGTACACCTTTGTAGGTCGGATGGTTCGATTGTAGGTCTGATTTACACTCAGATATGCATTTGTAGGTCGGATGTACACATATTTGTAGGCCTGATGTTTATCGATTGTAGGTCGGATTTACACTTTTGTAGGTCGGATGCATTTGTAGGTCGGATGTTCACATTTGTAGGTCGGTTGGTCATCGATTGTAGGTCGGATTTACATATTTGTAGGTCGGATATATGCATTTGTAGGTCGGATGTACACATTTTTTATTTCAGTTAGAACCGGGCAATAGCTGTATTCAGAATATAGAATGAAGTTCAGCCTACTTAGTTTACGAATTTACAGTACAGAATTACCAGAGTGCACAACAAAGTACCAGAGTGCACAAAGTACCAGAGTGCACAAAGTACCAGAGTGCAAAAAGTACCAGAGTGCAAAAAGTACCAGAGTGCACAATTAGTACCAGAGTGCACAAAGTACCAGAGTGCACAAAGTATGCAGAGTGCACAAAGTACCAGAGTGCACAAAGTACCAGAGTGCACAAAGTATCAGAGTGAACGAAGTACCAGAGTTTACAGAATGCCAGAGTACCAGTGTGTAACAGTGGATAGTTTTAGATCTTTCCACTCACAGAGTTTCAAATCATATACAAAAGATGGATTTAAGGGAGTCGCAAGCCCGAGCTATGGAGCTGTTAGCGGAAATATCACGGAAGAAAATATAAACATTGAAAAAGATAAAAGTGAAGACAATGTTGTAAACAATTTATATCCAGTTATTTGTGCGTCAAATATTTATGTTTGTTTCTATTCAAATATTTACGCTTGTTTTTAATCAATTTAAGTTATTTTAATATTAAATATTTTAAAGCAACAACATTTTTTAAACTGTAGGTTTCTAGTTGCAATTGATTTACGATTACAGTATACAGTAAGAATCAGAAAATTCTAAAAGGAGTTTTGACCTCAATGGGGGATGGCTGATGAGCCCTCCTGGAAAGAAAACAAATGTATAGCCCCTCCCCCTGGACAAATTCCTGCATACGCCCCTGATTCCCCTTCAAAGATATTTTGTTTTATCTAATATTGAGTAATTCTGCTGTTGTATCAAATTGTTAGAAATATAATTGTTGAAGATAATAAAAACGTATTTAACACAGTTGTGTCGAACATATCGTTAATACAAAAGTATAAGAATAAAACTTACATTAAATATTAAAACTATAAATGTCAAACTATGAAGTAAAAATCACTCTTAAAATTAAAATCTCACATATTTTCAATTAATACTCTTTTTCATGAAGACCTATTGAGGATTGGAGATTATAATAAACATCACTGTAAAGTAAACTCCGGTTTGTTTAAAGTACAGACCCGACCTTTTAGGCAGCTAGAGCCGGCTGTACTAGCTGTACTGTACAAACAAAGACTAAAGACGGCCAAATGGGACAGAACATCAATTGAATCAGCCCCTTCTAGGGAGATTCTAGTGAAATATAACGGTAGGCTATTATATCTATACACCGAAGACGACTTTTTTCTATTTAAGTTTTAATTGTTAACATACAGGGTGTCCCACGAAACATGACAATAGGAAGACAACTTGAAAGTCGTCTTTGGTATTTGAATTTATTTGTGACATTTATTCTTCTATCTACTTTAACATGTATGATTCTTGAAACAATTATCACATAATTCTCCTAGTCCTGGCATTTCCAAAAAGTGGTCTGCGTTTTTTGTGATTTCAATATTACCGGAGATATAAAGAGTTTGGTTCAGATTTCAATTTTGTCAAATAAAAGCAAAATTGTCGAAATCTGAACGAAATTCTTCATATCTCGGGCAATATTGAAAGCACAAAAAAGGCAGACCACATTTTGGAAATGGCAGGACAAGGGAAATTTTGTGATTATTATCTCTAGAAATTTACTTCTAAAATTAGGTTGACAAATTAACGCAGCAAATTATATCAAAAATCAAGACGACATTCAAGTCGTCCTGCATACTGTCATGTTTCGTGGGACACCCTGTAGCTTTTTTCGAGTTAAAAGCTTACAAGTAATAAAAGAGAAGCTTTTTTAAATTCGCAGCTTCCCTTTGTTTCAATGTTTTTGTTTATCCAATATCCATGCTGATTGAAAGCTTGTTATGAATCAAAATTGAAATCGAAAGTCGTCTTCATCATATTGATATAATCGCCTACCACCCTAGGATACTTGATGTGTCACTCACGGGACTTTTCCTCAATTTTCGAAATTTTATTTATAACTCTAACTGTTCATTTTGAATTATATTCGCGATTCTTTTGAATATATTCGCGACCTGGCGCATCACGCGCAATCGCTCCTCCATAAGCGCCAGCAGCTCGCGGTATTCCTCGGGAGTTGAACATTTCTAAACATTAAATAGCAAATACAGGGTTACCCAGAACAGAGCCAACTACGGAATAAAGTAAATTTTTTTTAAATTCAAAGTTATCTGCAAGTCTATTATTAACAAGCATGTCTCCTATCAAAAACTGCATATTAAGTCCTATAAGACCAAAATTAAACCTTCAGAATTAAAAAGCTTTACCATCTTTAAGTAACCATTCAAAGACTTATTTTTTGTGATTAACCGGCCCTGTAAAAGATATTTATTTTTTTTTCAATTCATTATAATATAGTTCTAAAGTTATCCTTGTTTAAAAATTAAATACATATACAAGGGTCTAAACTTTTAAAAACTGGATAAAATCGTCTCTTAAAGGGAGTGTTCGTAAAAACTTTAAAAAAAGGGATATAGGCCAAAGCGTATTCATGGGGGGGGGCTATGGGGACTAAGCCCCCCCCTAGACCAGTGAAATCTATTGATTTAAGGGGGTTTTCAGGCCCCCCTCCCTGGAAAGAGAAAAAAATTTAAGCCTCCCTGGACAAATTCCTGAATACGCCCCTGATATAGGCTGATATTGAATTGAATTTGACATTGATCGGTCCTAATTTTACTTTTATCTGTGGCGATAGGGAAGAAACGTCTTATACGCCTTAGACATATATAAATATACAGAGTTTCAATATTCCACTCAGATCGTAAATGATTTAATTTAATGTAAAATTAATCATTTAGATAATTATAGTTGGTATGGCATAAATCCAATCTGTTGTGGGCAACCCTGTACAATGTACACGTACTTTAGACCAATGTTTTAAAGTACAATTCATAAATATTCCGAAATAATCCTTATTCATTCAAAATTTTGAAAAATATTTTTAATAAATCCAATATTTACTTACAAAACTAATCCTATAAAATCTTTAATTAAACATTTTACCATTTATGAAGGTGGTATAAACATATTTTGATACAGTGAGAACCAGAAAACTGTTGAATAGACAGAAGATGTTAAAGTTATATTATCTCAAGGCAAATAGTTTTACTATATATAGTAAGAAAATAAATCACTTATTTAGTGAAAAAGGTCTGTTTACAGTGCATGATTGGTGACTCTGATTATTGGACTATTTAAAGCCATAATTTGTATCTAAAAGTCGTCTTCCTATTCCAGAGTTTTCTGCGCGAGCTTAACAGGGAGATCCAATAAACATTACAGTTGACAGAGATTAGAAGTTTGTCTTTTATCTTTAAAATACTTTAAATTTCGTTTACATTTCAATTCATTTGATAAAATAAACAAAAATGGTCTAAACATTGCTTGTTTACAGTATTTTTAATACGTCCAATAGTTTTGGTACAGGGTGTCCCAGGAAACATGACAGTTGGTGAATAGTTTTAAGTCTTCTTCCATTATTTGTTAAGTTCTTTAATACAAGAGAGTAATAAAAACATGGCTTGGTAGTATTATTATAGTAAAGTTGATTTCAAAGCAAAATATGATTGAGTATTGTTATGGAAGAAGACATTCAAAACTATTCACCAACATGTCATGTTTTGTGGGACACCCTGTAGCTCAAAAAAAACGCCAAACTGAAATTTAGTGATTGTTGTTTCAAAAATCGTTGTTTTAATTAAACCATTTTCATTGAACATTTTCATTGAACATTTTTCAAACTTTAATTTTCATTAATTACAAAGTATTAGCTAATATCCACATTTCTTAATATTTTAGTACTTCTTAAATTGTGGCATATACAGTGCTACCCATAAAGGATGTGACCTCGTACACCATAGTTACATTAGAATTAAATATTTCCATTTACTGATAGCGCCGATTGAAGGATACATATCTCTGATTGGATAATGAGATATATAGAAAGATAGATGTTACCGCCATATACTATATTTCTATTGGTTCAGAATAGACAACAAACACATGACTGAACCCTGATTGGATCAGGCGCTAATGGACTCGGCATACAGGAGTGTGTAGGGAATTCATACTGCACTGTTTCCTAATATTCATGATTCCCTGAAACAGCTTCTTTCTTTTTTGCCAATCGTCTAATCATTAAATAATCTCCAAAAAAACTATAATTAAAAGAAGTCTAAATTCAACCCTAGGATCGTAATATTTCAGGAGTTTCAGGTCGTCGTTATATTCTCATTCTTTGTGGGTAACCCTGTATAGGAGGAAGACTGAATAGTCCAGTAAACATGAAATTCTTGAGCTAGGTCGTGTACGCAAACCCCTTTTCACTAGGTACTGGTAGAACTAGTTGCTTTGTGTAACAACATCAAATGTGCACGTAAGCTTTGTTTAAATATCGTCTTCCTATTTCACGATTTAATGGGTCCCACTGTACATTTTTATTTTTAAAAGCTAAAAGTTGTCTTTATACCTGATCGGTTGGAATATTGTTGTAGAACAGGAGAGCTTTCTTGTAACATTTTACAGCTATTGTATAATCCTTTCTAAACATTAGACAGCTATTGTATAATCCTTTCTAAACATTAGACAGCTATTGTATAATCCACTCAAAAATTTGACAGCTATTGTATAATCCTTTCTAAACATTAGACAGCTATTGTATAATCCACTCTAAAATTTGACAGCTATTGTATAATCCTTTCTAAAAATTTGACGGCTATTGTATACTCCCTTCTAAAAATTTGACAGCTCTTGTATAATCCACTCTAAAATTTGACAGCTATTGTACATATAATCCTTTCTAAAAATTTGACAGCTATTGTATACTCCTTTCTAAAAATTTGACAGCTATTGTTTAATCCTTTCTAAACATTAGACAGCTATTGTATAATTCTTTGTAAACATTTGGCAGCTATTGTAAAATCATTTATAAACATTAGACAGCTATTTTATAATCCTTTATAAACACTTAACAGCTATCGTATAATCCTTTCTAAACATGTGACAGCTATTGTTTAAACCTTCATACACATTTGACAGCTATTGTAAAATCCTTTCTAAACATTAAACAGCTATATTGTATAAATCTGTCTAAACATTTTGACGGCTATTCTAAAATCCTTTCTAAACATGTGACAGCTAGTGTAAAATCCTTTCTAAACATTTGACAGCTATTAAATGATCCTTTCTAAATATTTGACAGCTATTGTAAAATCCATTCTAAATATTTAAGCCAGCTTGCTTATATTCTTTCTAAACATTTGACAACTATTGTATAATCCTTTCTAAACATATGACAGCTATTTTATAGTTATGTCTAATTATTTGATATGTATTTGATGTGTATATTATTTCTAGATATTGGACAGTTATCGTATTTACCTTCATAATCAAGAAAAATTTAGCCATAAACAAAAAAAAACAGAAAAATCTGTTATCTCTAACATTGTCAATATGAAAAATGACTGCTGTTAAGCTAAACTTTAAAAGCTGAAATAATTAAATAAACGACGGGCGCGAAGCGTCTTAAACCCCTAGTTTGTATAGAAATAAAGCATATAATAATATTTATTATGTATGTACCTTGAATACCACCAGTTTGCAATCCGCATCCTAGACTGACCCATCTTTCGTCGCTGAAATATTATAGTATTTACATGATATCGAAATACATTTCGGTGGCGGGGAGCGTCGACCACTATTTCATTGAATGATGGATTGATGATTGGTTGTCTACTAAAACTAATATTAATGATTTAAAACTAGGTTTAAAGAGAAAGTCATCTTTGTTTCATGAAAAACCGGTTTTCTACTTTGTCTTGTTAATTTAGATTGAATTATTTGAAAAGAATTAGTTTGCCACGGGAAGGACAAATATTACACAAGATGAAGGATTACTAGATCAAATATTAGACAAGGTGAAGGATTACTAGCTTAAATATTAGACAAGGTGAAGGATTACTAGTTTAAATATTAGACAAGGTGATGATTACTAGTTTAAATATTAGACAAGGTGAAGGATTACTAGTTTAAATATTACACAAGGTGAAGGATTACTAGTTTAAATATTAGACAAGGTGAAGGATTACTATTTTAACGATGGGTTTGTCTAACTCTAACATTAGAGTTTGAGGCTAGTTTCTTCAACATGGTAAACATATCTTTAAATAAACTGTTTAGAAAATAAATATATTCATGAAGAAGGAAGCTTAAATAAACTCGGACAGTTTAAGTGAACGTGTCCAGTAGGTTTAAATCATAAAAATTTGAAACTTTGAAAGGTTCTCTTTGGGTTGGGGGAGGGGCGGTTTACTCCAGTAACCAACCTTATTTATCCCACTTGAACTGGACTTACTGTCCGAATAAAAAACTGATAAACAATCAAACGTGTGCGCAATTTGACCGAGAATATTTTTCATCAAGTATTTCAAAATTCTGAAAACAAACTTACACTGTAAACTAAACTTAAAGAGACTGTAAACAAAACTTAAAGGGATGTAAACTAAACTTAAAGGGACTGTAAACTAAACTTAAAGAGACTGTAAACTAAACTTAAAGGGACTGTAAACTAAACTTAAAGGGACTGTAAACTAAACTTAAAGGGATTGTAAACTAAACATAAAGGGACTGTAATCTAAACTTAAAGGGACTGTAAACTAAACTTAAAGGGACTGTAAACTAAACTTAAAGAGACTGTAAACTATACTTAAAGGGACTGTAAACTAAACTTAAAGGGGCTGTTAACTAAACTTTAGGAGACTGTAAGCTAAATTTAAAGGGACTGTAAGCTGAAATTAAAGAGACTGTAAACTAAACTTAAAGGGACTGTAAACAAACTTAAAGAGACTGTAAACTAAACTTAAAGAGTCTAAAAACTAAACTTAAAGGGTCTGTAAACTAAACTTAAAGGGACTGTGAACTACAGTTCTTTGTAAAGACTATAAAGGCAGGAAAACAAATAAAAATGTTTTTGTTCAATACCTGAGCCCATGTCATCTCTGACATCTGTTTCTGCTTTTCAAAATGAAGCAAACCAAACAGATAAGTTATCCTGCAATACAAATAATAATAATAATAATAATAATGACAACAATAATAATAATAATAATAATAATAATAATAATAA
>NW_019396487.1:126289-270762 GCF_000591075.1 Eurytemora carolleeae
TGTCTGTTTGTATCCAATAAACGTCAAAACGGCTGAACCGATCGGGCCCATTTTTTTTGTGGGACATCACGTGACCACAGGGAAGGTTTATGAATGATCAAAATTTCAAATATTTGTCTCCATCAAAATTCGATCTTCATTAAATTTTTGAAAATTTTGAAAATCCACGAAATTTTTTGAGAAAATCCGCGAATTATTTTTATTTTGTTTTACGATGTACACAAAGAGAACATGTTCACAATTAATTTAAAAGATGGGCGCGAAGCGCCCTATAAGGCTAGTAATAGATAAATGTATTAAAGGTGAATTCGGAGAAGAAGATGTTAACGGCCAATGGGTATCTTTTTTCACAGTTAATGCATTATTAATATTTTACATGATTGTCTTTAATTTTTCAACGACTCTAAAGGTACTGCACGTGAGTTAAAGATTGTGATTATTTAAAATTACTTTTATCTTTTACATTCTGTGTGTTATCATATAATTGGCAACCAGTTGTAAAACTATCGTCCAGTACTCACTAATCTGTTCTAAAAAATGTGCTTTTTATAAAATTCTAAAACAGAACGAAGCGTAAAATTATAATTTGATTTTTGTAATTATATTAAATATATTCAACTTAAGTTAAAGAAAAATTACAAATGAAAATTTTTTAATTTAAATTTAATGCTAGAGATGAAGTTTGCCGTTCCTTTCAGTTTTCCTTGAGATTTAACAAGGACGATATCTCCTCGCATAGGTCGTCCTTCTTCTCTAGAATATTTTTAAAATTAACAAAGACGACATCCCCACGCATAGGTCGTCCTTCTTCTCTGGAATATTTTGAAAATTAACAAGGACGACATCTCCCCGCCATCTCCCCGCAAAGGTCGTCCTTCTTTTCTAGAATGTTTTAAGAATTAAAAAGTCTGTTCTCAATCAATTATCCTTTAAAATAAAGTGAAAATACTTTTGAAAATATTGGCAAACTGTTTTGCATTGACCCTCCATTAAAATATCTGGCTAACTCCAATATAATAACTGGATCCCTTCCATATTATACCTGGATCCCTTCGTTAAAAATCTGGTTCCCTCCAATATAATACCAGGATCCCTCCCATGTAATACCTGGATCCTTCGCATATAATACATGAATCTCTCCCATATGATAGTTTGATCCATCCCATTTAAAGCCTGAATCCCCCCCATTTATTACCTGGATCCCTCCCATATATTATCTGTATGATGTATCCTCCCATTTATTACCTGGATCCCTCCCATATAATATCTGGATCCCTCCCATTTATTACCTGGATCCCTCCCATATAATACCTGGATCCCTCCACTAGAATACATTTCTTGACATCTCCATTGGTAGTCACATTTCTCCAATTATACTGAAATATTTTATATTTATAAATCTTTTATGCTATTATTTGTAAGCACTAAACAGACCATGCGTTTTGCCTCTCTTTGCTTTTTTAATGTTACATTTTAATTTCAAGACTGACAATAATCTATATTTGAACGATATACAGGATAAAACTTCTGCTAAGACGACTGTACAGAACTTATTCAGGCATTTGTAGATCATGCATACATGGTTTTCATTGCCAAATCATTTGATGAACCTTTAGCAGATTTTATATTAGGCGTTATTTCAAAATTAGATTTAATTTATTTTATGTCGTCATTGAAGTCTAATCCTTTGTGGGCAGCCCTAAGTGCTTACAGTGGGCCCTATAAAACTATGAAATAGGAAGAAGACTGTTTTGAATATTACAAACACGGAATAACCTATTGTGGAGTCGACACGTACACAGATTCTTTTTATGCAACTGGTAAAACTGTTTGCTTTATAACAACATCAAATACAAATAAGATTTCTTAAATATCGTCTTCCTTTTCCACAATTTTATGGGTCTCACTGTAAACAATTTTATTTTAATACACCTACCACAGTCTTCTCATCATCACCATCATCGTCTCCTTGTTCATCAAGGGAGTATTCAACAACATCCTCCAGAGGACCTTCATGAACCTTTACATCTTCTTCTCCTTTCTTCTCCTCATCCTCCGCTTCTTCCTTCCTCTTCTCCTCATCTTGCTTCTTCCCTTCCTTTTTCTTTCCTTTTCTTTTCTTCTTCTCTTTCCTGTTTGGTTCTGGTATCTACAAATTCAAGTTGAAAATAAACTATTAAGGAACTGTAAGTGTAATTTAAAGGTCCGTGCAACGGTATCTTTATAGAGCTTTGTCTGAATTAGATATCAATGTTTGTAATTTTGAAAACTGATCTTTTTAAAATTGTGGTTTCTCTACAAAAGTGAGGTGTGTAATTTTACTACATGAAAACACAAATAAATTATAAGAATTAACATTTTTATACAATATTTTCCACATTTTAGATCAGATAAAGGTTTCAAGGTTTTGAATAAAGCATGGTCATCTTTACATGCTTGGCCACTTGATGCTTAAGCGTACAGTCCCTTTAAACAATATTTAATTGAACTATTGTGATAAATTATTCTCAATATTTACAGACTATGCACAATGTACCTGTTCCCCCTTATATGTTTTTATAGAATGGAAGGATTTATTTTAGTCAATTCCTAGACCGTGGTCCTTTAATTTTTTGTATAATTATTTCGTGCAAAGTTTCAACCATTAAACAAAGACTTTGTCCAATAGTTAGGTTATTTTACATTCAGAGCTCAGTCAGTTGTAATTATTGTTTTCATCCTATGTAGGTATGGGCAGTTTTGACTCTTTTTTAAACGTTCATTTCATTTTGTTAACGATGAAAAACTATCGTTTTAAAACTGTCATATATGAAAAGGATGAAACTAAGTTATTATAGTTTTTAAGAAGAAATAAAGCAACGATCGTTGCGGAAAACGATTGTTTTCAAAAATGGAAAAACGATATTTTTGGAATAAAAACGGTTGTTTTGGAATGAAACGATAGTTTCAGAATGTTAACGCAATTGGTTTGGATTGATAACGATAATTTCTAAAATTATCGTTTTGGAAAAAAGCGCCAAATATAACATATTAAATGAAATTAAAACCTTATAATGAATTAGGTGAATAAAAGATATCATTTGATTTATAGTTATAACGGAAAATCATCGTTTTCAAAGTGAAAGGCATAGAGTCTATGTGAAATGATCATTGGTCAATTAGGAAACCAGCCTATTTCATAACTTGGTTGGCATAAATATGTGAAGTACATCTGCAGTATGGAAACAGTACAATAAATGGCCGTTTTACACTTTTTTTCTAGTAAATTCCTCTCTAATATATGTTCTATTCTCTTTGTTTTTCAGGGAACTTTTGTAAACCTTAATATCTTCTGGAAGTTCATCACTGAAAAAGCTATCAGGCAGATTCTGAAGACCAGCATTAAGACTGCAAAAAAAATTCAAACTTAGATTTTTTTAAAGCATTATAATTAGTATTTTGATTAGTATGTGGCCCAAAATGACAAGAATTGTAAAAACAATATAATAATGGCTTTTGATTAAAAAAAAATAGAAAATAAGGTGTGTAAACTTCAGTGTCGTTAACCCCGTTTAACCTTAAAATCTAGCTTACTTGATACTCGTTTGACTTTTAAAAAGAAGCTGGGAAATCTCTTCAGAACTCTGTGATGGAAGACGACTAGATGCAACACAATGCGCAGAATTGCTGCGCTCCACTCCATGACGCAGCTTTTCCGCTCTAGACGCTTGAATTCCGCAATCTAAAGGCAAAATTTTCAAACTGAATTTTATATTTTATGCTAAAATTATCACAAACTTTGGAATTTTCATTGAATTTGTAGAATTTCAAGAATTTAAAAAATATAAAACTAAAACTAACCATCTCCTCCGTTCCCTCTTCTCCTATCCTTCCTGTTCTTTTTTTGCTGCTTTCTTGAGTTTGCTGGTGTAGGAGGAGAACTGGAAGCAGCTTTATTGCAAGCTGTTTCTGATGTGATGCATGAAGGAGCTTTATCAGTGGAATTTGCTGGAATGTTAGAGACTGATAAACTTCTTGTAGCAGTACTGAATAAATTCCAGTGTAAATAAAGTCATTTGAACAAAAAGGCAGATACAGGGTGTCCCACGAAACATGACAGTTGGTGAATAGTTTAGAATGTCATCTTCCATAATTTGTTAAGTTGATTTATACCAAGACAATAATAAAAATATTATATGGAGGAAAAGATTTTTTTAAACGAAATGAACTGCAAAAAAACCTTTAATATCCTAATACAGTTTATGAGGTTGACATTCAAAACTATTTATCAACTATCATGTTTCGTGGGACACCCTGTACTACGACTGGTAAAATATCTGAACAGCATCTTTATTGTTAAAATATGTGTATTATAACCTCGCTAGCCCCGAATCAGCTGATGGTTTGGTGATTTTAACTCTAGGTTTTACACCCAACACAGGACTCGGGGGAGTTGACTTCTTTGAAACTTCACCAAGTTTATGCTGAACATCCTGCATATATAATATTGAATAAAGTATATACCCTGATAAAAGAGACATATAGTAAAAATGTCGTATCAAAAAATATGAAAAACACCATACACATCTTTATAATGATGTGCAATAATATAATCTTTTACGGTTCTTAGACTTTTAAAGAGGAAGACTTCGTCATTTGAAGATCGGAGGTAAAAAGGGTGTGGGTTGCCTTCTCCCCTCCCCCGCCCCTCGCATATCAATAACACATACAAACCTTGGTAAGTTGTTTATCAAGACAAAGTTTATCTATTTCTTCCGACACTATAGAGTCCATAATCTGTAATCAGCTAGGTGATAAAATGTTGAGGGATTTTCAACAAAATGATTGTTATTATTGTTACCGTGTCAACAAATTTAAGGGGATGTAAAGGGATAGTCAACGTAATTCATGAATAAATAGGATTGTCAACTTAATTTATGAATGTAAAGGGATAGTCAACGTAATTCATGAAAATAATGGGATAGTCAACTAAATAAATGAATATAAAGGGATTGTCAACTTAAGGTATTAAAATAAAGAAATTGACAACTTAATTTATAAATATAAAGGAATTGGTCAACGTAATTTATGAATATAAAGGGATTTGTAACGTATTTTAAACTTAATTTAAAAATATTAAGGGATTGTCAACGTATTTTTGAAATTTAAAGTGACTGGCATCCTATCTCTGACATTTATTCAAAGAGACTCAAAACTCATCTTATATTCATTTATAGCTGTTCATCTTTATATTTATTTATAGCTGTTCATCTTTATATTTATTTATAGCTGTTCATCTTTATATTCATTTATAGCTGTTCATCTTTATATTTATTTATAGCTGTTCATCTTTATATTTATTTATAGCTGTTCATCTTTATATTAATTTATAGCTGTTCATATTTATATTCATTTATAGCTGTTCATCTTTATATTCATTTATTCATCTATATATTTATTTATAGCTTTTCATATTTATATTCATTTATAGCTGTTCATTTTATATTTATTTATAGCTGTTCATCTTTATATTCATTTATAGCTGTTCATCTTTATATTCATTTATAGCTGTTCATCTTTATATTTATTTATAGCTGTTCATCTTTATATTTATTTATAACTGTTCATCTTTATACTCATTTATAGCTGTTCATCTTTATATTAATTTATAGCTGTTCATCTTTATATTAATTTATAGCTGTTCATCTTTATATTCATTTATAGCTGTTCATCTTTATGTTCATTTATTCATCTATATATTTATTTATAGCTGTTCATATTTATATTCATTTATAGTTGTTCATCTTTATATTCATTTATAGCTATTCATCTTTGTATTTATTTATAGCTGTTCATATTTATATTCATTTATAGCTGATAATCTTTATATTGATTTATAGCTGTTCATCTTTATATTCATTTATAGCTGTTCATCTTTATTTATATTTATAGCTGTTCATCTTTATATTTATTTATATAGCTGTTCATCTTTATATTCATTTATAGTTGTTTATCCTTATATTTATTTATAGCTGTTCATCTTTATATTCATTTATAGCTGTTCATCTTTATTTTTATTTATAGCTGTTTATTGTTTATCTTTCTAAATAAATCACTGCCATTCCCGCATTCACTTTATTTTATGATTTTCACAAGAGGGTTTTAGGTTTATTTATTTGTTTTTAACAAAAAGAAAACCCGAAGATATCTTCGTTTCTTCAATAAAAGCTATTTCTAGTTCATAGAAAGGCCGGTTCACTATATTTTACGTCGTTATATACCCTTTAAATGATATTTGAAAGATTCTGTAAAGTTATAAAACTGGTTTGTAATTAAAGTTTTTTAAAAAGTTTGTGAAAAAGCAGCTAGTAAGTAAGTTTACTTAAAAACAATTTAATATTTGTAAATAAAGTAAAAAATGAGTGTAAATAAAGTAAAAAATGAGTGTAAATAAAGTAAAAAATGAGTTTTGTTGAGAAACGTGTATGATCTTATACCAGTTCTACAGTACAAATAAAGAAAGCGCTGTTAGCTATCTACAGCTATGAATCTTGGACCTCTGCAATTATACATATATATATATATATATACATATATATATATAGCATTAGATATGATATCATTTTTGCTACCATACTTGAGATATGCAGTAGGCCGGGACTAATCCTAAACTAACTAATATATTTTCCTGAATAAATACGGTAAACTGATATATGTCATTTTTATATTCAATCATGTTTCTGTGACGCAATTATGTGATTCACATATTCCATCATGTCGCGAATCAAATTTTAAAAGAAATTGAGTCTAAAATTGTCTAACCCCTACACCTCTGCAACCGGAGATTCATGTCAGTTATTATGTGAAACATGAAAACGCACAATTGCATGGCCATGGCTTTAAATTTTCAAAAATATATTTTATATAATCAAATTTTCAAAGGAATTGAGTCTTTGCCACAATTCAAATTTTCTAATCCCTACATCTTTGCAACCTGACGGGAGGGGCATGTTAATTTTTATTTGATATCCCCCCCTCAAAGTTAAAAACGCGCCCATGACATAGCTTTAAATTTTAAAGATTAAGTAGTGTCCTAATTTTAATGCATACATTTTAATTGATTGTATATAACTAGCTTGGAAATCCGGGGTTGCCTGCACACTAAATTTTACCTTTAAAAGTCAACCTGCTCAACTTTGAATCTTTGATCCAAACTGAAAACATTCCCGTGGGTTCACCGAGTTCCCCAATGAAACTTTGAGGCAAATCGGTCAAATGGTTTATGAGTTATTATATTTTAAAAGGTAAAATTTAAACAAATGGATTGAGTCGAGAATATGATCCTGTGTGTGTGTGTGTAAACAAAACCTTACAAACATAATTTCAAATATTAAAAATCAACAGAGACATATAATTTACATTAAAAGACTGACAGATATTGGACACTTCGCGACCCACAGGCTGCTTTTCTCCTTTCACAGGGTGGGCTACGTAGGCCTAAGTTGACCCGGCACGACATGCTTACGGGTATACGATAGGTTTTTAGAGTGCCATCTCACAGCCACATGTTGAACATAATACCCATTCAGGGGTTAACTTTTACAATTTTTAATTTTAAACATGAAACATAACATTTATGAATTCAGTCTTTTTTTTGAAGATTTTGTGTTTCGTATCCAAAGAATCCTTATATATCCCAGAATACAGATGTTTGCTGATTGGTCGTGTAGAGAACTTGCACACAATAGAACATGCTGTGGAAAATATCGCTTATTTTAGCTGACAACTCTCTTATATCTGTAGCGACCCTTTTCCAATAAACATTTTAGCTTTTAAATGTTACAGTTTAACTTTAAACCGTCATTTTTTCTGCGTTTATCGGAAAACTAAAACTTGCGACATTTTCGAATTTAAACTGGCATAAAACATCCCTTGGAATGTGATATATTGCAGAAAAATGTGGACCCAATTCACCCAATCGGTTCAGACGTTTTCACGTTTACAGGATAAAAAGTACAAGACAAATATTTATCATAGAGATCGTTTAATGAGAATTCCAAAACGAACTTTTTATATGACCTAAAACACAAAGATCAGAAGGTGGGGGGGGGGGGGGGNTGGACAGTTTTATAACAACTATAGGGCTGGCACACTTTTTTTAGCATTGAGAAAGTGAATGATAGCAGAACCCAGAAAAAAAACACAAAGATAGTTCAAAAGTAACAATAAAAACAATGAGTTCGGGAACCTAACTTTTTAAGAGTCAACCTATTCAACTAAGAACTTTTAAACCAAGCTAAGAACATTTCCGGGATTATATTTAGTTTCCCAATCAAAATTTGAAGCAAATCGGTAAATTGGTTCCTGAGTTATGATCGGACAAACAAACAAACAAACAGAGACTACTACTTTATTTATTTAGATATAATATACATGTTTCCCAACCCAACCTGAATATCATCTCCAATGATTATACATCACCTAAAAAATACTAATATATTTTTAGATTGATCAGAATAGAGTTTGTTTTTAGTAAAATTCTATTTCTAACAATTCTTGCAATGAATAAATGATTTAAACTGTTTAATCAAAAATACCAGCTATGAAGTATGAATTAGAAACCTTAAATGTCTTAAATTAAAACCTTAAATGTCTTAAATTAAAACCTTAAATGTCTTAAATTAAAACCCTAAATGTCTTAAAACTGGTTCAAAACTATGCTCATCAATACTCAGAACATTGTGTTCTTAATGTCGAATATAACAGGAATCTTTTAGAAATTTCGAATATTTTGATAGAATTTGAGAACAGAATTTTAGGGTTTTAGGGTCTATATATACGTTTTGCTTGTCTGTTTGTTTGTCTGTCTGTTTGCATCCAATAAACGTGTAAACGGCTAAACTAATCGAGCCAAAATTTTGTGTCTGACTTCAGACTGTCCCCTGGTAAGGTTTATAGATCAAAATTTCAAAATATTTTCCACCAACAAAATTTATTTTCCTTAAATTTTGAAAATCCACGGAATTTATTTGATAAGATCCCCAAAATTTTTGTCTTGCTTTTGTTTTATAATGTATTCAAATACACTGTATTCAAATAAACCTTATAAATACATGGTTGACCACAAAGAATGAGACTGAAACTTGAAACTCTTAAATCAATTCTTGTGCCTGACATATAATCTATTTGATGATTGACAAAGAAAAAAACTAGTTTACGTATACAGCCGCAAGAAATCCTGAATGTAAGAAAAAAGACATTGTTAATTTCGCACAGTCGTCTCTGAAGTCTCATCCTTTGTGGGTAACTCTGACGTACATAATGTTATCATATTCTGAAAAAAATGTGCGTTATTTCGAAATCATTTAAGACATATTATGGTTCTTTTTTCACAACGCAATTTTAAGTATAGTTCATAATTTTAGCCAATAAGAGAATATTAATCTGAAGCAAAAACAGAATAGTTCTCTCTGATTGGCGGACATATGAGAACATTAATTCAGGAGTATCCTCCCCCCCCCCCTTCTACGAAAGTTGTCATCCCAATATGTAGACGTTTTTCTTAGAATTATAATAATCCTCTGACAGTTAAAAATACTGGCAAATTTTCATTTTCTTACTGATCTCGTATGATTCATATCGAACTGAAGTTAAAAATTGAAAGATTTCAAGAAAAGGATTAAAATAATTAGCAATTAAATCAAACATAATCTTTAATTGATGAAAATAATATTGATATATATGGGGTATCCAAAGATGTATCTTCTCGAACCCCGCTGAATACTGTTATTATTTTTATTTTTTCATATTTTACAATTTGTATGATTTATTACAAAACAAATTTTTTTTCGGGGGGGGGGGGGTTCCAAATTTCCAATACGATAATTAGTTTTTTGTCTCTGGTCGATATATTTTCAAGAATTTTTTTCCGGTCTTGTACAATGTACATATAGTGCCTTTCTTTTAAAAAAAATGATTTTAAAAATCAACCCACCAAAGAAAATAGCTGTTCAATGTTTTGCAATAAACAATATTTTTTATAAATAATCTGATTATTTTCAGTGTTGTTCTTATTTTGGTCTTTCATGGCGCCTGTGGTTTCCCTGAAGCAAGTAGGTTTATTAAAACTACAGTCGTCGTCGTATTTATCAACTCAATGAAGACGACCTTAGATTTCAATTTTTTATTTTTACCAAGCTTTCAAACAGCATGGATACTCCTGTAAACAACGAGAAGCTGTAAATTAACAGTTTCTCTTTGTTTACATGTAAACTTGCAATTTGAATAATGCTTGTCATTGATCAAACCACTATTAACAAAAGATCGTCTTCATTGTATTGATATACAAGTCAACCACTGATCAAACTATCAAGGAATTGATTACTTTCTTCAAGCTTTAATTTTTCCTCAGGTTGCAAAGGTGTAAGGATTTGAAACTAACGGAGATTGTGGCGTAAAAATATTGCCTTTATGTTAGATATAAAAGAAGATAGATTTTTGAGAAATAATTTTGAATCCAAATATTAATCAGTTAATTCAATCAATAACTCCACAAGACGAGAAGGTCAAATTTATGCGGGTTCACTTCTTCGACTTTCTGAACTCATAGCTCCTCCTCCTTTTTGACTTTGCGGACACATATGAGAGAAGAAAATTAATATGTTTGCTTACATACGGAAAATACTAAACATTTTGGTTCTTCCCAAAAGCTCTTTAATAAAACTACAGTTAAAGTGTTTAAGATTTTTTTTATACCTACTCTAATTGACTTTTTCAAATATATTTAGTTTGCTATTCTAAAAATTTATTTTTGTAGAGCGTGAGGCTGGATTTTATACGACTAGGTTCGGTAGAAGTGATCCACGGATGAGGGTTCAGGAGATTAAAACAAGATATTTACCGGAGTCCATCCCTGTACAACCTACAGAATGGCAGGTTGGTTCGTTTTCATTTTTTAATCACAACTTAATTAAACCAGTGTTTAGAGATGAACTTTTTAATATAAGAGATTTGGCGCCACTTTATTTATCAGAGATGAGTCGCCACTTTTATACAATCAGAGATTAAGCGCCACCTTATACAATCGGGGATTAAGCGCCACTTTATACAATCGGGGATCAAGCGCCACTTTTAATGAATTGGATATTTGCCGCGCCCATTACTAATAATTGACAAACCGTCAATTTCTTCAATTAAAGATAAGTCGCCACTTTTTGTAATTAGAGATAAGCCGCCACTTTTTGTAATTAAAGATAAGCCATAACTTTCTCGTAATTGGTGATAAACCGCCACTTTCTGTAATTAAAGATAAGCCGCCACTTTCCGTAATTAGAGATAAGCCGCCACTTTTTGTAAATGAAGATAAGCCGCTACTTTTAGTAATTCAAGATAAGCCAAAATTTTTCTTAATTGGTGGTAAGCCGCCACTTTGGACTCTTAATATAAATGAATAAAACTATTTTTATTGTAGAACGAAGAACTACCTCGTCTATGGGAAGTTGTTAAAGATATTGATGCACATGAGAAGAAGGAAGTTAAGATCACAGGTGCCTTGCTATATTAAAGGGATTGTTATCATAATTTGAATGGTTGCTCGTTTCAATGAGAAAACCCCGATGCAGTATATGTGACAATGAATATGCAAATTAAGGATTTATAGAGTAAAACTGACAAAGCAATGTCATCAATTTGTTTAAAGAAGGATTTATTTCATCTATTCTCAGATGTACATGAAAGCCTCAATGACCATGACGGTCAACTTTACGATAACGATGACAACAAAAATTTTCATTTTAAACCTTTTTTAAAACTTATATTTTGAGGTTCAGCTCCATTCCCTTGTTTATTCTCCTCTTCTCGGCATATTTTCGTCTGCTCCCAACCTGAACCATGGTAACTAAACAATTATAGTTTATCTTACAACCTACGTACATCCGCTATACTACACTTCTGACCCATTCGTCCAACTCCCTAGCCTTTCATAGCCGCAGCGCTCGACCAATCAGTAAACATCTGTATTCAGGGATATTTAAGGATCCTTTGGATATGAAACACCAAATCTTCAAAAATAGACAATATTCATAAATATTATGTTTCATGTTATAAATTGGAGTATTTCTTTAAAAGTTGTAAAAGTTAACCCCTGAATTGGTATGATATATGCAACAAGTTGCCGTGAGATACAGCACTCTAAAAACCTTTTGTAAAAACGTAGCCTGTCGTGCTGGTTCAACTATAGGCCTAGGTAGCCCATAAAGAAGAAAAGCAGTTGTAGTCTGTGTTGAAAAGCAAATAGACCACAGACTAACACAGACTGCTCATAAGCTCTACCTGGATAGGCTAAGCAGGGCTATAGTGTCCCGGCACGCCATGCTACAGTTCCATGAAAGATTTTTTTAACTGCCATCTAACGGCCACTTTTTGCATATAATACCCAATACCCATTCAAGGGTTAAGTTTTAAAAATTGTTAAAGAAATACTCTGACTTTTAACATAAAACATAAAATTTGGGAATTTAGTAAATTTTTGAAGGTTTTGTATTTCGTATCAAAAGGATCCAATTAATTTTCCCTGAATGTAGGCGTCTGTTTATTGGTAGTGTGCTCCAGTTGTACACAATGGTACCTGATGTGGAAAATATCGTATATTCTAGTCTGTTATAAATATATATTCTCTTATCTCTGAAATAGACCAATTGAAATCATCTTAAAAAGTGAAAATAGTCCGTGTACAGTGTTCACAGTACGGTACATAACACAACTGCTACTGTGTTATATAAGTGGAACAGAGCTGTTTTCCTATTCCACAGTTTAATAGGTCTCACTGTAATTTTAAATACGTTTTAAATTATAAATTATACAAAAACCAAAATTAATCATTTTAGGTCTTACAAGCCCCTGATCGATTCATCGAGCTGAGTTTTTAAAAGGTAAAAATGGCAAAAATTTCAAAATTGAAAAAAAGTTACGCTTCGTGCATCATCTGTAATAATTATTTTCTCTTTAATAATTCATATCTATCCTATACCTAGATCCTGGTGGTGAATTGTAGGGTCCCATTTTCCTTTCATTCTTGGGACCTTGAAACTCTATTTCAGTCCATGGAACTTTGCTACTCCAACTCAGTCCTGGAACCTTGCTCCTCCAATACAGTCCTGGAACCCTTTTAACTCTAACTCAGTTCTGGAACCCTTGCAACTCCAATACAGTCTTGGAACCCTTGCAACTCCAATACAGTCTTGGAACCCTTTCAACTCCAATACAGTCCTTGAACCCTTTCAACTCCAATAAAGTCCTGGAACCCTTGCAACTCCAATACAGTTCTGGAACCCTTTCAACTTCAATCCAGTCCTGGAACTTTGCAACTCCAGTACAGTCCTTGAACCCTTTCAACTCCAGTACAGTTCTGGAACTTTGCAACTCCAGTACAGTTCTAGAACCTTGCAACTCTATTACAGCCCTGGAACTTAGCAACTCCAGTACAGTTCTAGAACCTTGCAACTCTGTTTCAGTCCTGGAACTTTGCAACTCCAGTACAGTTCTAGAACCTTGTTTTAGTCCTGGTACATGTAATTCATCTATTCCTAAGTCCTAGGACCTTAAACTCCAGTCCTTGCACCTTTTAACTTTAACCCTGAGACCTAGCAACCTCTTTTTAGTCCTGGGACCTTAAAACTTCAGTCCTAGGACTTAACTAATCTATAGTCCTAGGACCTTACTAATCTATTTCCATTTGTGCTTTCTCATGAATTAAGTTAAACCATGTTCTACCATACTTTAAAAATGTCTGAATTCTAGATAAATATTCTACATGTTCTGAGGCTGGACTTGTAGATTTTAATATATATTTGCTTCTGTATTAATTACAAAATAAAGATTTGAATCAGTAAATATTTTTTGGAAAGGACAACTTGTGATCGATATCTTTATATAATAATTATTTTTAAAGGAAATCAAAACGCAATTAAATGACAAGCTACTGCGATTATGACCATACAACCTATTAATTGTTTGAATATGAAGTGTGCAAGATCGAGCCCCCCCCCCCCCCTCTTTTCATAAGAGATTAAAAAAAGAAAAGACAATAACACGAATGAAACACGGGGAAAAAAATTTCCCAGAAATATGGAAAATTTTAAGATTCATCCATTAAAAAAAACCGTGGCTCGGGTTGTTTGAGGCACAATTTTCATTAGAAACAACTATACTCCCCCACCCAACAAAAACCCATTTCAAGTGAACTTCCATTACAAAAATATGTCCAATTCACAACGATACCTTTATTGTTACAAAACTTGTGGAGGATAGTGTGCGAATAAAGCAAGCTTAAAAAAACACCATATCATTTAACACACCAACAAACTCCAATTACGCTTCTGGAAATGTATATATTATAATATTTTATATCACTTCGCGCAATTTTTGACTCACTTTAGTTTAATTCTTCTTCATGGTGCCTACAATGAATCATCTACTGAATTATTGGGAATTTTTCATTTCTGCTCACCACTGCAAAAGTTATCTGCTGTGCAAACTTATTGTTGTTCCTTTTATGGAAGCAATATTTGGAACCTTTACAGTGAATATGCCTGTCAAACCTACCGATCTTGGAACACTACAGTTAAAGTTTGTTGGAACTTGCCACAGCCTACACATACTTATTTTGTGAAGAATTTTTCTAAAGAATTCAACTCTGTGAGAGTTTTTTTACTGAGACGATTTGCCAAGTTTGCACAGTCTATTTTGCATAGTTGGAATCCATTGATTTGGCAAGTTGGATCGATATCTGCATATTCTCTACAGTACGACTTTGGAAGAAACATTTCAAATATCTCTGACGAATTCTCTCTAGATATATTAAACAGCCTACCAAGAGCCATCTTTGAAGAATGTGGGCCGCTCACCATTCAAGAAGAAGACAATATCGAATGTCTGCAGCATCTCCTGTCACAGCTCCGGGACTGTGAAGAAGACGACATTAGAGAAGAATTAAAGTCGTTAGTTGAAAACCTATGTATAAATTGAATTATAGTTCTAATCTAATATATATCTGAACCAATTTTATGTGTTCGACAAATAAATCATAATAAATCATAATAAACATGGAAATTAGAGACGATCCTTTACAGTCGTCTTTGATTTCTGATATTTAATGCTTCGCAAACAAATTATAAAAATGAGGCTGTACGTTAGCCGAGTTTTTCATAAAGTGGTCTGCCTTTCTTGTTTCTAGAAACTTAAAGAAGATATTGGATATTAAGATAATTTTGACTTATTCAATAAATTGAAATTTGTATACAACTTTTGAAATATCTTCGTTAATTTTTAAGGTACAAAAATGGTAGACCTGCACATTTTGAAAATCTTAAGACCAGGCGTTATTAATATTTATAGATGTTAAAGCTCAAATACTGCAACAATTGTGTTCATGAAAAAATGCAGCATCAAAGACGATATAAAATTCCTCAAGGAATTCCTATGTTTATTGGGACACTAGCTGTATAAGAACAATTAAACAATTGGATGGATTGGATCAGTGATAACAACAAACACATAAAAAAATATGGTTTCATATTTAGAATGAAACTTTCATAAAGCTTCTTCTGTTATAAGTAATCTATTGTAGTTAAACCCTTAATGAGCCATACATCGGAAGAATTTATCAAATGTGGTCTTGACAATTAATTGATTATAAATCTACATTCGTAGTCAGCCTTAGAATTAAAATTCATCATCGGCTTGTAGACGGGTGAATACTATACATATACATCCTAGCACACTAACACTCTATTTCAAAAGTACCTAAAATGATCATCCTAGGTTGAGGCAGTATTAGTAAGGGAATAGGATTATTTAATATTTAAAACACTATTAACAATGTGGACATAAAAATAAATTGAAAACTAAATTATAAAAATTATAGAACCAAAAAAATCCAAAATGAGCTTTTTAAATAATATGTATGCATCCTGCAGGGCCGCCACCGTCAGAGCAACACACCCAAACATCTAGAGTGAATAAATTGTTTTAGATTTTGAGTCCATTCAATTCAAGAAATTTTTTAAATAATTTCATTAAAATACCCCTAAACAAAGGGAGCACTGGCTCCACTAGTACCATTTGCCCGGAGTGTAAATCTCAGAGCAAATGTTTCATGGGTCCGGTGCTCCCTTGAGCACTGGACCCACGAATAAAACTTGCATTAAAATAATAATATCACTCAGGAAAAACCCCGGTTCAGGATGCCCCGCTCCAACAGCCACAGACAAGCAGTTCACAAAATGACTCATTTAAATAAAATATTTCAATTTTTCAATGGGTTTTTATACTATTTTACGTAAATCTCAGTATTTGCGAAAATAAATAAATAGCCATGAATATACGGGAACAGTTTTAAAGAGCTCCATATATTCGTTTAATTAAAAACTTAAATATCTGTAACATTCCATTATCAGAAAGTGAAGAATACGACATTTGATAAATTTTTTCGATGCAAGGCTTATTTAGGGTTTGATTGACTGTATACTAGCTTGGGAACCCAGTTTTGCCTGTAGACGACAAACCACCCAATTCAGAATTTTAAACCAAGCTAAGAACATTCCCGTGGTTCTCCCAAGTTCCCCAATCAAAGTTTGAGGGGAATCAGTCAAAAGGTTAATAATTTATGATCGGACTTACAAACAGACATTACTTTACCTATATACTAGCTTGGGAACCCAGCGCTGCCCAGGTTATTGAAAGTTACTCCCGCCGTTTACCCGCACTTTAACAATTTCACCGGGAAACTAAATTTTCGTTATTTAAGTCGACAAACTCAATTTAGAATCTCAAAACCAATCTAAGAACATTCCCGAGGGTCTCACGAGTTCCCCAATCGAAACTTGAGGCAAATCAGTCCAAGGGTTCCTGAGTTATGATCGAGATTACAACTTTATGTATATAGATAATATACTTTGCTTGCCTGTCTCTATGTTAGGTTAATGTTTGTTTGTGTCCAATAAACGTCAAAAAGGGATGGAATCATTTATTTAAGGAAGGGTGAAATCTCAAACTTAATGTTTTAACAGCACGACATTTTTCTCAGAGGAGCTACGAAGTCGCAAGGTCGCAAATATATGACCTCCTTACAATGTCTCACTTCATACTTCAGAAATGTCATTAAATGCAAATAAAATGCATGAAGTTATCAAATGTGGGAAAAAGAATAAATCATAATTATTATATGCGGTTTATGTACAGGTTGAACCACTTAACATTACAAGTGACTGAAGACGTTTGAAATCATTGATAGCTATTTAATTAAAATTACTATTGAGCTCACCAATTTCAAGTGACCCTCCATGCAAAGATAGCAATGCTCGATTTACAACGGTACAGCACACCTTCAAGCGTTGTCTGATCAAGTATGAATTAGATATGGACGTTCATAATTTTAAAAACTGAATATTTAGAGTTGTTGTTTCACTACAGAAGTTACTTGCGCATTTCTATTGCTGGAAAACATTAAGGAAATATCAAAATAATTGATTAGATTAAGGTCATGGGTACCGTTGTGAATCGAGCATTGTCATATTGCATGGGAATTCGCTTCAATTATCGTAAAGCCTTTTAAATGGGTACTTTAACTCCCCTTTGTAGTCCACTGTAGTCCCGATTCAAGGACTATATACGATAATGTATCCCTCAGTATAGTTCTGTATTATTCTCAGAAGTCCTAATAGTCACCTAAATACTGTAATTAGTCCTCCATCCTCTTTTTTTATACCTTAATCCTTTACTAATGTCAAGTAGGGGGGAGGAGGAAATTTTAGAAAAAAGGGTAAAATTTAGGTAGAATTTGAAAATAGGAAAATTTTCAACTATTTTTTTTAAGGGGGAAACCCCCCGTTGAAGATAAGGGCAAGCTTATTTTTTACCCACCACACCTGATTTTAACCTTTGCCCATAATTCCCGCGGTGGGGCAAGGGCCCCACCCAGGGATTTTCTTTGTGGTTTCTTTATCTAAGTCTCCTTGGGTTTATTGCTTAAGAAACATGGAGAATAGTGTCAAAATTAAGCACATCTCAAACCAACAAAACAACAATTTTCTCACATTCTTGTTTAAGAATAAAAGTTGAAGGAGTTGATGGGTACCGTTAGTGTGGCCATTTTAATAATAGAAGGTCAAATATAAAGTATCAATTACTAACCAGCCTAAAAGTGACACCGAAATCAAAAAAAAATTAAAACCAAAATTTCTTAAAATTTGTTGAGAACTATATTAGAATTAAAGTTGCTTTTTCTGGAGAAATAACATTTAACATGTATATAATAAATATGAAGAAGCTAGTTTTATTATCTAACGGAAATCAAGAAGAAAAAAATGAAATTATACAAATGGGACTACATGAACAAAAACCGCATTTAAATGCAGAAACGCAACGTGGTTCTTCAGCATTTTAAAACTCTCAATATTTGATCAATTTATTTGGTATCACAATTCTCACAGCCGTGTTACAATTCTCAGGTTTGATCGACGATGCTTTGACAAATTCTCTAACGTTTGACAGATTGACATTAATGACAGAATGATCGGTTGACGGATTGATTGATTGAAGTTTCGGATTGATCCAGTTTCTCTAGTTCACAGTTTGAAGCTTTCGCATTGAACAAACATATCAAATTTATTTCATTTTAAAATTTTTGTCGAAAATATTTTCCCGCCACTAATCCCAATCTTAATTGATCGGAGGGATGATTTCTATTTTCTCGGGAAAACAATAATATTTATAGAATTTCTAGATTCAGTATCTTGATCTTCGAGATGGACCAGGACTAGGAGATCGTCTAGATGTTGATCTATGGTGGGGAGGAGGATTGTAGGGATCTCTGGAGTAGAAGGCTTGATCCCGTTCAGAGTACCTTGGTTCGTACTCGCGATCTCTATACGATCTTTCGTGATAAAGTTGATCTCGACGATCGTCCACTAGTCGTTCATCCTGGTATCTATAATCTCTATATCTATCTTCTCTGTATCGATCATCCCTATATCTATCATCTGGGTATCGTTCATCCCTATATCTATCTCCCCTATAACGGTCACTAATATATCGTTCATTTCTGTACCGTTCGTCCCGATATCGTTCTTCATGGTATCGATCATCTCTACTTCGGTCAATATCTCTATGAATATCTCTGTACGATCTTCGATGATGATCTCTAGTCGAAAATGAATCTCTCCATCGGCAACCTTGATCTCTATCCTCAGGGTCCCGATATCTCTGAGTTCTACTCGACGTGTGTTTATATTTAGTACCTTGTCTCTCTCCCGGTTTCAACGCCTAATTCAAGGTTTCATTTAAATTAATTTCAACATTTTAATACTAGGTTTTAAAAGGGCACTACGAACCCCCCCCCCCCTTCCCTTCTTTGGACAATTTGAGCGATTCTTCTCGGGTCGCCATTTTTTCTTCGTAGTTTTGTAAATCACATTATTTCCGATTTTCTGTTTTAATTGTTGCATTTGAAATATTCTAAATGTCGATTTTTTTTAATTTGACTAGTCGGTAACCTTTTCTGGGGTCACGTGAGTTGTTATAAAATATTTGGGCCCGATTGGTTCTGTTGTTTTGACTTTTTTGGTTCAATTAAAATTTTGGTTGGATTTATACATTAAAAACATTAAAAACCACGAAATTGTCCTTTAATATAATCTTAAAATGTCCGAAAAAGCTGGGAAATAAAGAAGATATAGATCAACTACAGAAAAATAGACAGGCACCAATATTTCCTGTGGAAAATAAATGATTGCATTTTTAATTACCCACACTTTTGAAAAATTTATTAAAGGGAGTGTTCGCGAAAAATGAAAGGGGGTATAGGCTTAATGCGATAAAAAGCGCTTTTGATCGCTACTAATCTTTCTTCTATCTGTTGCGTCTATAAGGAGAAAATTGTTAAAAACGACTAATACCGAAGAACGTAGTGTCCATACAAATTCAGAAAATGCAACATACGACTTAGACCGTAAAAAAATCTATTTAATTTCAAACAAATCATTCAGAAAAATCAACTATATACAAATGTGGCGAAAGATAATCGATGACTATAGGTTGTAATATCTGAATGATTTGTTTGAAATTAAATAGATTTTTTTACGGTCTAAGTCGTATGTTGCATCTTTCTGAAATTGTATGGACACTACGTTCTTCGGTATTAGTAGTTTTTAACAATTTTCTCCTTATAGACGCAACAGATAGAAGTAAGATTAGTAGCGATCAAAAGCGCTTTTTTATCGCATTTAGCTTATACCACCTTTCATTTTTCGCGAACACTCCCTTTAAAACCACATAATTCAAAAATATGAAACTTTAACTCAATTCAATACTACGTAATATATGTGTAAAATATGTATGGTCTTTAAAGAAACATTAAAATACATCAATGTTAAAAGTAAATAAATGAATACAGTGTTGTAAAATGTACACTGTTCAGTGTACATTTTACAGACTGAGTTTAATAACACATAAATTTAGTTTTCGCGTGGTTCATGTTTTAGGTTTAAGAAATTAGACTTATATTTTCAAAGTTGTTCCCAAGTTTAATTCCCTCAAAACTCAAAAAAATTTAAATCTGTCCAAAACATAATGAAATCAGTCATCTAAAATATGTTGACTGTTCACAATGCCCCATATATATCATGACGTGTTTAGTCCCAATTCTAGTTTAACAGAAAATCAATTTTTGCTCTTCTCTTTCAATACAGTGTTGTGCACATTAGACATTTTTTACTGAATTTCAATATTTTCTATTGAATTTCAATATTTTCTATTGAATTTCAATATTTTCTACTGAATTTCAATATTTTCTACTGAATTTCAATAATTTCTACTGAATTTCAATATTTTCTACTGAATTTCAATATTTTCTACTGAATTTCAATAATTTTTACGGAATTTCAAAATTTTCTAATGAATTTCAATATTTTCTGCGTATTACATAAATACTGCATTTTTTTATTGCAGTGAACTCAATACTGTGCTGAATTTTATATTATATGTCAAAAATCGCATATTTGCCAATTCCATCCACCCAGACAAAATGAACAGAAATTTTATATAAAATGGAGTCATCTTAATATTTTTCCAGAAATTTTATAAATGATTATGTTTAATCTTAAACAGAACAAAATCCTTAATTAGAGAAATCCTTCATTAGATGTCAAACAAAAAGGGTTCAGACTTTTAACATGAGATTGAGGCGTAATCCAGGGCTATGAGGGTTCAGCCTCCCCCCTGGATCAGTATAATCTATTGTTTTCTAGGGGGTTTCAGGGTGCACTGCTGAACCCCCTGGAANACTTGAGTTTAAAAGTTTGTGAACTGATGAAACCCTGCCTTGCCACGATGGTAGTAAACACCAGGGGTAGGTTTATGACCAGATTTTGTTAAAGAAAAATCTACCCGGAGCTTGAAACCCTGGAGCTCCTTGCCGTTCATCGCTTCCCTCGCCCGTGTCGCATCCTCGATCTTCTCGAAGTATATAAACCCGAAACCCCGTGAATTGCGACTAGGACCGTCTAGGACTAGGTTTATCTTCTCCAGTTTACCATATTCACTAAACTTCCGATCTAAATCATCCTCAGTTGTGGAATAATTTAATCCGAAAACTCCTAAACAGTTGGAAGGTTCGGGCTTCTCCCGATCTCCATCGATAACCTTCATAGCTGGAGATCTTGGCGATCTTGGAGATCTGAACCTAGGTGATCTATTTCTGGGGGATCTGGGAGATCTAGAGAAAGGAGATCTTGATCTTGAAGAGGGTGCTACAGATCTAGTTCTGACTGGAGAAGGTGAACCTGTTAGGCTCCTCGACATAGTTCTCACTGCTGGAGAACTTCCTCGTGGTTCAGAGGCCATTTCCTTCTTGATTCAATCTTCTGAAATAAACATTTTATAAAAATTCTGGATCTATAAAAAAACGATTTTAGGACGATCAATTTCAACTTGTTTGGACCCCCTCCCATCTTATCATCTTGTCAGTTTAAAAGGTTCAGACATCTGGGCCAAGCGCTGCAGCCACATGTTCACCATATCCATACTGAGTTACATTTAAAATGCTTGTACAAAAATGATGAAAAGGGGGGGGGGAAGTGTGTGTCCAAAATCCTTAACAGGGACTAGAAAATAACCAGTTAATGGGTGTGACCTAGAGAACGATTTTTGGACCCCCCCCCTGGCCCTCCTCCTTATCAATTTTGTATACGACCTAGATTTAAACTATTTTCAACTTAAAAAATAATTTTTGTATTATTTCGGGGTTAAGCAAGGTTAGGACAATTTCGGGCCGAGCGCTGAGGCTAGGACATGGTATGGGTCCGAGCGCTGCGTCCAAGGGCGTATACAGGGGGGAAAGGAGGGTAATGACCCCCCCCCCCCCTAGAGCTCAGAGCTTTCAAACTTTTCGAATCTTGTTTGCTGTTATTCAGTGCACTAAGAAGATTGTATTAGCCTGGACCAGAGCCACTATGACAGAAGTCCGAATGAAAAATCAATTTAGAATGCACATTCATCCTAATGTTTGAATTGGCTTGAGTTTGGAGGTAGTAAAATAATAATTTTTTATTTTTTATTTGGATTTAATTTTTACTTTTTTATAACACCGCTGTTTTGTTATCTTTCTTTTTATTACAAACTAGCTGAAGTGCCCGGCGTTGCCCGTGGAATTTTAAAAATAGAATTTAAACAGAAAACTTTAATTTATTTAGTTTAAGTCATCCTCAAGGGTATCCATGAGTTTCCTTACTAAAATTCAGCTTTATGTCATGATTAGAATTGTACTCCTACTTTTTTTTCAAAACAGAATCTTTTACAAGTCATAATTATTTTCTGGTTTATCCTTTTTTCATCTCATAGAATGTCTTTTACTATCTCAAGTTTAAATACTAATTATTATTAACATAACAGCATATGCATAATAAAGTCGATTTTTTAGATACAATGATTTTATTCTGCTAGTTTTGTTTGAAGGAGAGATAAAGTATAATACATGCAAGGTAATTGGACTGTATGTGTACCTTTAAAATATCTTATTTCTGATATCCAGAAGCCAAATGTTTTAAATTTACTGTTAAAACTTTGCACCCTCCCCCCATAGAAGGAGGGAGGGAGTCCAGAGTTCCTCAAATAGTAATCACCGCCACCCAAATCTGTTTTGCGGCAAGCGCGCTCCTCAATTGGTAATCTCCACCACCTCAATTAGTAATCACCGTAAAATTTCGGCCCAGAAAGTGTCTTAACCTAATTAACCTAACCCTAAATAATACTGGGGGGGTCCAAAAATCGTATACTAGGAAATTACCTAAATCGTTAGCTAGGACAGAGCCCTAAACCTAAATAATACTAAATAAATACTAATTTGGTCATCCTGAACAAAATTGATAGGAGGGGGGGGGTCCAAAATTCGTTCACTACGACAGACCCAATCATCGGGTGTAACAATTTTCTCTCCTGCAAAAATTTCAATAAATGCCACATAAAGAACAGATCTTTATTCTTAAAAAATGATGAATTGATTTTGAGAACTTTGGTGTTTAATTTCATCAGCTGAGTCACTAAACGTTGACGAGCATACCGTGACAGTACAAGCTTTTGTATCCGAATTCCTATTTCCTACCAACAAGTCCCCTAATTTCCCTGATAGTTCCCCGTATATGTTGACCCTGTCCGCCTTGTATTAGTAGACCCTGCCCGCCATGTAACCGCGAAATTTCAAAATTACTGACGACCTGTCCGTTTTAAAATCCTTGGCAAACTAATTCTTAATGTTGTTTTAAGTGTATTGATAAAGGTAATAGGGTGTCCCAAAAACATGGGAATTCAGTGACGAATTCGATATCGTCTTTGCTATAAATTAGCATTGTAAAACCTAATTTCAAAAGACGTACCGTCGTACGGTAATATTATTATGTCTGCTAGAGTTTATTTTATGAAAAGGATAAAACACTGTAATTGATGTGTCATAATGTATCCGCAAGAACATGTGAAGACGGACAAGTTTACTCCGTTTGCAGTATACTGTAATTTTCTTGTTTTCTTATAGTACAACCGTATGCAGTCAAAACAATTAAACAAACAAAATGTATCAATATCAGACGAAACTCTTAAACAGTTTACAGCTTTCTCAGTATAGGTTTCATTATACTGTAACATCAAAGATTTATTTAAAAAGACGATATCGATTCGTCACCATGAATTCCCAAATGTTTAATTGGGACACACTGTAATGATCGTTAGTTTTTTTTGTAACATTGTTATATTGTACAACTAAAACTTAATATAATAAAATCAATCTGATGTCAATCTTGTCATATTTTTTCCATATTATAATCCAGAAACTCAAACTCCCCATTCAGTTATTAACCTGTAATTCCAATTCTTCCAATTTATGATAGAACACTGAAAATTTGCTTTAAAAATTATACACAGATGTCAGTATCATAGTTTATGTTCACGATTTATGAAACAAATTCTGATTTTTCCATAATTTACTGACTTACGGAATAAACATAGGAAAAATTTAGAATTTTATGGAATACTGGTAAGTTTTTAATCTGAATAATGTGTATAGTTTTTGCAGAAGCTTCTTGGTAGGGAGCAACGCCCCCCCCCCCCCCGGATAATTTGAGGGACGTACCCCCTCCCTGGAACACAGGGTGAGATAGATAAAAAAAATCTCATTCGGAGCCGCTTTTTTGCTCAAAATTACGATTTTTTTTGTAAAAATCAAAATGTTGCTAACAATATTATTCCACCTTCCACCCCAGCTGTCTTGGTTCACATTAAAATGACCAAATCCCCTTTATAAAATTTTCAAATTTCCAGGAATTGGGGGAACTACATTAAGCACGCTACCCCCGCCTCCCTGAAAAAAGGTCATAAACCGCCCTCGAGCTCTTGTTTATGTTAATTTAATACTTACAGAAAAATAATTTCAGGTAAGGAACAAGCTAAATATATCTTTACAACACGAACTATTTTTTGAAAAAAATGCTAAAGAAAAACAACCCATTGGCCATTAATAGATAGTTTTGGCAGTTTTGTTTTGCTCACAATTTCTATCAGGGTCAAAATTTGCAAAATTGGCAAATTTGGCAAGGTGTAAGAAAAGAAAAAATTCACATAACAATTTTGAAATTAGTAGCTTTTCAGTTATTTGTTAATCATCATCATTAAAGAATTCTAGAAAACCTACAAAACTCTCAAGAGGAAATCAGATAATAAAAGTACCCACTTTCCACCAATAACAGGAGTACAACAGTACAACAGGAGTACAGCAGGAGTACAACAGGAGTACAACAGGAGTACAACAGGAATACAACAGGAGTACAACAGGAGTACAACAGGGGTACAACAGGAGTACAACAGGAGTACAACAGGAGTACAACAGGAGTACAACAGGAGTACAACAGGAGTACAACAGGAGTACAACAGGAGTACAACAGGAGTACAACAGGAGTACAACAGGAGTACAACAGGAGTACAACAGGAGTACAACAGGAGTACAACAGGAGTACAACAGGAGTACAACAGGAGTACAACAGGAGTACAACAGGAGTACAACAGGAGTACAACAGGAGTATAACAGGAGTATAACAGACAATCTCAGCAAAGTGTTCTCCATTTAAAACCAAAATCTAAGCCCCCCCCCCCAAACAAGGAGAGGTAAAAATGAAATTGAATGTACCCAAAAATTTTAACAGCTAAACATTAGACGACAGGATTCATGCTAAAATGTTTATTTTAATTATTGTAAAATAATATATCATAAAAGTTTCATAAAAAGCACAACTATCTAGAAGAATTACATATATCTGTGAACGAATTAGTAGCATTACATTGATCTTTTAAAGAATTACTAGCATTACATAGATCTATTAACATTTAAGTAGCAGAAGCATTACATACTACATAGATCTGTTAACGTATTGTAATCAATACATAGATTTGTTAAAGAATTGGAAGTATTACAAAGATCAGGTAACGTATTGTACTAATTACATAGATCTGTTAACGAATTCAAAGCATTACATAGATCTGTTAACGAATTAAAAGCATTACATAGATTTCTTAACGAAATAGAAGCATAATATAGATATTTTAACATATTAGTAGCACTTCATAGATCTGTTAACGAATTAGAAGCTTTACTTATCTCTGATAAGATCTGTTAACATATTAGGAGCACTACAAAGATCTGTTAACATATTAGGAGCACTACATAGATCTGTTAAAGAACATTTCATATATATATCTTAACGAATTAAAAGCATAGTATAGATCTGTCAACATATTAGTAGCACTACATAAAGATCTGTTAACATATTAGGAGCACTACAAAGATCTGTTAACACAATATTATCATTACATAGATCTGTTAAAGAACATTTCATATATATATCTTAACGAATTAAAAGCATAGTATAGATCTGTCAACATATTAGTAGCACTACATAGATCTGTAAACATAATAGTAGCACTACATAGATCTGTTTACATATTAGTAGCACTACATAGATCTGTTAACATATTCTTCCTTCTTATATTTCTAACTACTAAACTCGTATCTGAAAGATAATTTTCATCACTAAAATGAGTATACATCATTTTATTGAATATCCAAGAGATTAAAAAGATTAAATAAAATGATTTTAAAAATGGTTTATATCTGAATACAATGCATACAACTTTTTATTTTTAAGGATCTTTTAGAAGTCTCTAAGTCCCAAATATTTCACGATATACTCTACACGGAAAGTTTAAATGCCTGAATTTTAGGAGAATATTTTGCTATTACCTAATAAACCCTCCTGGACCATCACTTCCTTCAAAAGCCACAAGGATACACTTCTCCAACCTAATATGCATGGAATAAATACTTTGTTCAGATATTTGGATAATTAAGGACATTATTTTTTTCTTACACTGACAATAGCAGAACAAAAACACTTAATTGCTAAGTATCTTTTAATAATTTTTTTGAGTAAAGCTCTTCGTTCATTTATATGTTTGCTATGGCTGGCCAAACGGCTGAACCAAATGGGCTGAATGAGGAAACTCATGGATACCCTGCAGGAGAACATATAGACTAGAAAAATTAGAATTTTTTCAAAATTAGATTTTTAAAATTACACGGACAAAGCCAGACACTTCAGCTAGTTTGCAATAAAAAGAAAGATTACAAAACGGCGGTGAAGTGAATGAAGGGGGGGGGGGCGGGGGCTCCCCCAAATCCCATTCTGAACAGCAAACTAATTTTTTTAAGTTCTTCACTCTTCAGTATACGTTTTGAAAAGTTTCGATAGCTCTGTGTGTCGAGGGAGGCACTGCTCCCTCAGACACTCCCCCACGGCCTTTGTCTTGGGAATGTTGTATATACAGCATATATGGGACATGACCTCCCCCCACCCCACTCCACTAGAATAAGCCTCAGATTTGGTATGTAATTGAAACACATGTCCAAAGCCAAATTTTTCAAGACCAGCTCAAAAACAAAGTTTTTGGCTTAACCCCCTAGCTTGTCCTATAGTCGCGGGGCACGGCCCAGAAAGCGTTTAAACCCAGCCTAACCCTAAAATATCTACTAATTTCTCTTTTTCTTGTATTTTAACGCGGCAATTGCGTGTAACTCCTTTAGGCAACTGCCTAGTTTTTACCTGATCATTCCACGTGGCTTTCTATTCCATCCATGGTCCGGTAAGTCCATTTCTTAAAACAAACAATTATATAAGATTAGGAAACCAAGTTGGACGTATTATCATGCGACTCTTCATTTAAACATACTTAATCTCAGACTAAAGTATAAATGGATACCGTTATGAATGAGAAATACAACTTTATTGAAACTAGACTTTTCGGCCGCTTCGCGCTCATCTTCTATTTCAATAGTGAATTTTCTCTATGTCTAAATTGTTAAACAAAACTTAAAAAATGGTTTTGTGGATTTTCAAAAATTTTACGAAAATCGAATTTTGGTGCAGGCAAATTTTTGAAATTTTGATTATTCATTAACCTCCCCTGGGGCCAAGTTTATTGGAAACATTAACAGACAAGCAAATATACAGATGGAGAATTACTTTTAATTATGTTTACAGTTCCTTTACAGGGATTCTGCATTTTAATTAGAAATTTTCGGAGTAAGACTGCTTAATATGGCCACTACCCTATTTAAGACCAATATTTATCACATATTTTATTATTTTATCCTAACTACTTTTTTTTAAAGAGGTTTTGATACGAAAAAAATTATTTTTAATTTCTATTTGTAACCCATGATATTGTGTGTGAATTCAAAACTAAAGTAAATTTCTCATTTATTTTGCCTTCTTCCTTCTGTCGAGTTCACTATTGTGCGACATCATTACAATTAAAAAAACTATTTTTCATTGCAGTACGTTAAAAATCAACGAACATTTTAATTGAAAATGTTTATTGTTCAAATATACCACTATTAATAATGCCCTCCTTGATGGGAGTGGGAGGGGGGCTGCCTTTATTTTTGGTTCAAATCTTCCAATTATTTTGCTGCACACCTAATCAGGGAGCTTTTTTAAAAAATTAAATAAAATTGGACTCTAATGACCTCAACTAATAGAAAATGTTTTAAATATGGCTTTAAACTAGGAACCCAGGCAATACAGTAGCAGAAACAAATCCGGTGTTTGACCTTCTAATGACCTCTAACAACTTCTAGTGACCTCAAAATTGAAAATGTTTTAGCTATGGCTTTATGCATATCAAACGAAATCTAGAAACCATAGAGAATAGAATATATATTAGAGGGGAATTTAAAGAATCTCTCGGTATGATTTTTTTTCAGTCCCTTTCAGCCTGAAAGGGAGTTCAAAGTGTACAAATCATGTAAATGTTCACAAATTATCTGCAGTAGAGTACATTAATACAGTATGTTCCCTAGACTATTCATTTCAATTTCGAATTTTTTAAACTGTTAAATAAACTTTATAATGAATTAGGTGAATAAAAAACACCATTTGATTTATAGTTATAACGGAAAATCATCGTTTGTAAAGTGGAAGGCATAGAGTCTATGTGAAATGATCATTGGTCAATTAGGAAACCAGCCTATTTCATAATTTGGTTTTCTTTTAACAATAATTTTAGATTTTCTATAAAATGATATTCCAGGGCCCAAAAGGTTATATAGCATAAATATGTGAAGTACACCTGCAGTATGGAAACAGTACAACAAAATGGCCGTTTTACACTTTTTTCTAGTAAATTCCCATCTAATAAATATTCTATTCTCTATGCTAGAAACCCAGGCAATACAGAAGCAGGAAAGAATTCAGTGTTTGACCTTTTTATGACAGAGGGTTCCTATCTTTCGTTTGATATGCATAAATTAAAATTAAAACATTCTCAATTTTAAGCTCGTTAGAGGTCATTAAAGTCCAATTTTATTTTTTGAAAATAGCTGCCTAATTAGGCGTGAAGCCAGAACATTGGAAGGTGTGAACCCTGATCTACCTACAGTCGATCAGGTTCAAATCTGGAATCACCAATTCAAAGATAAACATAAAGATTTGACCCGGACGTAGGTAGTTCCAAATACCTCTCCAATTTATTTTATTCGGAATTGCTAATGATAGATTAGATAGATTAAGTACGAGATAAATAACATATCCTGCCTTTAATGAACGCTCCTGACGGACGGAAGAGCATGAGTTTTCCAAGGGTAGAATCGGATACCAGAAGGAACCCCACATCATCTACCAGAATTCCTGTAGGTGATATACACCTAGCATAACAGGGAACTAAGTTCATGTGTAAAATCATGCAAGGTGATAAGCTGGTTTGGATGGGAGGGGGGGAGACAAAAAAATAGTTTTTTTGTGAAAGGTTTGATTTTAAGTTAGATGAGGTGACCATTCCGAACTGATTTTATATCTTAAGGGACTGTTTCAAGTGATCTTTTACTTAAAGAGGGGCATACCTGATTCACAACGGTTCCCTTTAAATATTAGACTGATTGATGATGGCGGACTTTTTATTCTAATTATTTATCTAAACCCACCCCACTAGTGTACATTTGAATATCGGAGCTGGGCCAACCTTTGCAGTCCTATTTTGGACTGTGCCGCAAATTTACATTTACTAAAGCGGCAAAGAAGTGTGAAACGCTTGTAATTGTTTAGTTCGCAACATGATTAGTATTCACTCAATATTAATAATCACTTTCTAATTTCAAATATGAAACTTCTTAGTCAAATTTACGGACATTAAAAATCCTACATTTTCCAAGAATAAATATGACGCCATTCGCTAAATATCGAGTGTACTGCAGTCCTCAATAATCAGTCAAAAGTTTAAAGGAACCGAATTGTACTTTATGGAAGGTCACTTCAGAAATTAAACTAACATGTCTGACATTTTTAGAACCAAGCTACAAACCCTTAATATAACAATAGTGAAAACTAAAGAAAATTTTTTAGGAAAATTTTTGTATTCCTTTAAATACAGACTTTTCATAAATCCAAGGCTGAAAGTAGTCATATCTCTCATTTGTAATTCCCCAAACATTGGCCATGTAAGAGACATTTACAATACGGGTTTAGTAACGGAGGAAAAAATAGATGGAAGAGAAACAACTTTTCAATATTTTTCCCTCATTGATTGTCACGTTAAAACCTTACATGAAGCTGCAAATAATATAGCTCCAAAATTGTAGTAGAAAATAAACTGTTGTGGGCATAATTTTAAGCGACCTTCTCTTGATACAAAGGTTTTGAAGCATTGTGAATAAGAACTTTGTCACTTGAAATTACTTCTTTAATAAGGATAAAAATTGAAATCATTACCTCCCCACTCCTTCACCATAGTATCCATTGGATTGCTGTTTCCTAAAATTCGATTAATATTGTGACATGGATGTGGCAGGGCCCGACAAAATAAGACTTAAATCTCAATAATTTAGCAAAATTAAGAATGTGATCACATTCTTTAAATATGATGAGTTAGAGGTTAAGGTTAGGTGTTTTTTTTTTACTTGAATATAGCCATTCGATGGTAAACCTTACTATTTGACAGAAACAATCATCTCTGAAGTTGCATCCTTGTGGGTAACCCTGTTCCTCATACTTGTTTATAACATTCCTTGTGGGTAACCCTGTTCAGTTTATTATAAATTAAAATAATAATAAAAAAATCCATCTTCCATCCTGCTTTTACAAGATGAAAATGGAAATCAATACTCCTTAAATCTGAAATGAGTTTCTTACATTTTATCTTGAAGATCTACTGAATAGATCCTGGCTGCTAGAGAGTCCACCACAAAGAATGTCTGATCAAAGTAAACCAGTTCCTCGGGACTGAATTCTGTTCCTCTAAAAAGTTTCACATTTCAGGGAATACTCAAGTACTGCNAGTTGTTCGTAAATCTCGATAATAAAAATATATCAAAGGAAGTTGTTCGTAAATCTCGATAATAAAAATATATCAAAGGAAGTTGTTCGTAAATCTCGATAATAAAAATATATCAAAGGAAGTTGTTCGTAAATCTCGATAATAAAAATATATCAAAGGAAGTTGTTCGTGAATCTCGATAATAAAAATATATCAAAGGAAGTTGTTCGTAAATCTTGGTAAAAAAATATATATCAAAGAAAGTTGTTCGTAAATCTTGATAAAAAAAATATATATCAAAACTAAGATATTGAGACGAATTGTAAAGTAACTTTCAACAAGCCTAGTATTCTTAGCTCTGGGTATAATTAGATTTGTAGGAATATACACCCGCATCTCAGGAGCGGTAAATTCTTTTCTTGATCAAGGATAGGAATATACAATCTCAGGGGAGGTAAGTTAGATTCTTGATCAAGAATAGGAGTATACAGATCTCTGAAAGAAAAGTGAGCTCCCTTCTTTTCATATGCAAGGTAGGAATCAGAGGGCGGAAACGTTATGTATCCGGGTGTCTGTACCAAAAGAGTGTGTGTAAGTAATAACAAACCGAAGCCGTGTAGTGTAGGTATATACACTATACAGTACATAAGAATCTTGGTTTTTGTACAGTCTTGGAGACTACATTTGTTTATTGTTTAATTGTTTACTTGAAAGTAATTTTAATTTACATGTAATACATTATTTATATATTTAAGTCAACACTATGAGCCAAATGTTCACGCAAAGAATATAATTTGATTAAAGCTTACAATAAACTACTCGTTATTAAAGACTAATTATAATTAACATTTTTCTGCAATTTCCTTGACTGTAGTCATGTTGTGTGTAAAGGTTGTGCGTGTGTTATAACGAACCCGTCTGCAAAGCATTGCGATTGGCTTTCTCATGCCAGACATAGCGCAATTTCGCTTCCCTTTATTCTTATTCCCTGGTAGGAATATATTTAATTTCAGTCTGCCTACCCATATTTTTGTGGAATTAGTTTAACTTTTTCAGAAATAAAAAAATATTTTTACTTCAGCTATTAAGATAGATGAAGTTTTAATTTCAAAAAAATATTTTTGTTTTGGTGGAAACATGATAAAATTAACGTAAATTTTAAAAGAAAGTTAAAATATTTGTTGTGCAAAGTAATCGTTAATCATATTCTTGCTAGTTTTAAACTCAAGATTTTCTTATCTTGTCTTTTCTTTTTTGTCTGCAATGAAACATCCATCATAGTTAATTCTTTTAAATCCTTTCATTTCATTAAAAGTAGAAAATGAGAAAATATTTGAGGTTTTGTCGCAAAGTTGAAAACCAACTTTTGTTTTATTTCGAGGCCATCTGAAACTATGCTTGCATTATCATTTCCAAATTTCCCCCAATTTATCAAACAAAAAGCTCTCATTTACAGGGGAAAACATTGTCCAGTCTGGCCCTAGACAAACTTTAAAATCAAATCTGAATTTAGACCAAAGGAAAATATTTTTAAATTTTAACACAAAATAAATTCCACAGTAACAGACAACTGAGTTTTCCGGTACGTTTTGTCATAAAGTGAAGGCATCAGGCATTGTTCAAATTTGAAATTTGGTAACGTTTGAATGGTATTGTTGTACAAATGCTAAATAAGCTGTACAAATGTTTGTATTAAAAGTGTTATTAATACTCTTAACAAAACTAAGTTGTCCATGTTATTCAACGGCGACCATTATTTTTCTGTTATAAAACAAAAACTCTAAAAAAAACCTCGAAAAATTTTCTGTTTATTACCGAAATTTCACAAATTATAAATCAAAAGGATCCTTATTTTTTTCAGAAATAAAAAATGTCTTGTCAAGTTATTTCCAGGTACACCTTAATCGCATTAGCATCAATATTTTTTTAGATTTCATAATATTAAAAAAGTGTATATACAACTAGATTTTTCCAAATTTTATGTACATATATAATCAAAATCCCAATGAAGGATTAAAGCCAATAAACAATAATCATGCAATATGAGTATTTATAATATCTGTATGAGGGAAATCAATAAAACTAATCAGTAGTAAATAAAAAAAAAATTTAGAATAATGAGAACGGTAGTGAATTCAAATCGAATCAGTCCTTATATTATGAGGCAGGTTTTCATAATTTGATTTTTGACTGGTTGATTTGATACACATAATTATGGTATTTTACTATTTTCCTCCTGCAAAAAGAAAATATGATAGATGTTGTTATTTCATGAATTCAGTTTGAACAAAAAAGTCTTTTTTTTTAATCAGCATCTTGGATCGTAAAAAATGAATTTAATTCCAAACAAATCATTCAGATATTACAACCTATAATTATCGATAATTTTTTGACATTTTCGTATATAGTTTATATATAAAATGCACTTAAAACGACGATTTTTTCGTTTTTAACAATTTTCTCCTTATAGACACAACAGATAGAAGATTAGTATAGCGATTACAATCGATAATTTTTTTTGCGTAAGCTTATACCCCCTTTCATTTCATTTTTCGCGAACACTCCCTTTAATATTCTATTTTATTTAGAAGAGAATTGAATGCGGGACGAAATCTTTTTCTTTCTGAGGTGATCAAACTGTTATCTATTTATATACTTAGCTTGTCTGTCTGGGTGTTTGTTTGTTTGTATCCAATAAACGTCTAAACGGCTGAACCGATCCCACCAAAAAATGTTTGTGTGACCTGACATTGACCACAGGGAAGGATTATGGGTGCTCAAAATTACAAAAATTCTTATCCAAAACTTTTTAATCTTTGTAAAACTTTGAAAATGCGCGCAAAAATATTATTAAATCCGCAAACTTTTTGTTTGTTATTGTTTTACATTGTACAAAGAGAAGCATGCGAAGCGCCCTTAAAGTTTAGTTACAAAAAAGTTAAACTAGCCAATAGAAAACAAAAGATTAGCAATCAATCAACCATTAGATACAAAATTCCAAAGCACAGCTAAGTTAATCACTAATATATTGATGAAAAAAAAAGATAGTTCATTGAGAAATCAATACTCGAGTCAATAAATGAAACAGATAAATGAAACTGGGATTCGTGGACAAAGGAGCAAATTAAGTGAGATCTGTTACAGTAGGTATGCTTGGTATGCTCCTCTTGAAATGGAAGGTCACTGGAAATTACGCTCACAGCCCCTTACAGTGAACAAAAAATGAAATAAAACTAAAATATCCACTCGTTTAATATTATTCAATACTAATTCAACATTAATGTTCAATATCTTTTTTATGTTTAATAATTTTAAGATAAAATCTAGAAAAAACCGGAATATTATTGCTTGAATATATAAAAGCAAATTTGGGCACTTTTACAGACTATCCGACTTGTTTATTAAGCATAAAATGTTCCATTTAACTTTATTTTGAAAAGAGTTTCTGTTCTCATAAAACACATTTGTTTATATAAAATCTCCAAAATTTAAAAGCATTATAAAGATGTACTATTGTAAAACAAAAAACTGATTACAATTACCTTTTTACATTGTTCTGACGAAGAGCGGCTTAAAGCCAAAAACTTCTCAATAATTAGGAAACCATTACCATCAGCTACTGATGAACATCCGTTTTCAAATATTTAAAGCTTTAGACTTTTAAGCGGCTGAACTAGAATCTGAGATGTAGATCGTATTTCTAAATTACATACAGTGAAACCCTTAATAACGAATACATCGGAAGAATTTATCAAATGTCGTCTTGACAATTTTTCAATGAGTTTTTTACAATATTACGTAAATTTCAGTATATGCGAAAATAAATAAATAGCCATGAATATGCGGGAACAGTTTTAAAGAGTTCCATATAATCATTTAATTAACAAAAACATACATTCCATTATCAGAAAGTGAAGAATACGACATTTTATTAATTCTTTTGATGTATTCGTTATTAAGGGTTTCACTATACTAGACAATTTTGCTTTTATTACATTATGCAACATTTTTATTCTGACCATAGATATTAACCAAGTCGGTTTTTAACACGATTAGAAAATCGTTTTTTGTTTTTTTATTTTGAAAAATAGTTTTAATTAATGTCTGTGATTAGAGAAAAACGTTCGCATAATGAAAGCTTATCGAGAATAAAAACCTTAATGTCTCAAAACAATACCCATAGCAAGACTAATCGATTGATTGCTCGGAATCAGGTTCGATCTAGTTCCCCTGAAGCCTGGAGAAGAACTATCTATGCATCTCCAAAACATATGAGACGAAGAAATGTTTACGACAAGGGAAGCATAAATTTTAATTAATTTTGAGAGAATTTTTTTCCCACATTTTTACTTGCAATTTCATGATCTTGGGTATAAAAAGTCTCTTATTTAATCCTTGGCAATTAAGTAACATTTTATACCGGTGTCATGCATGGAGCGGACTCTTGCATGGGGCGGACTCCTCCTAAAGTTTTAACCATTTAACCCAATTTTAGACATAAAAAGCAATGTTATGACATTTTCCGATATTTATTAATGAATTGTGATTTGAAAAACACATTAAAAATTATCTTTATCTCGAGTAAATAATAATTGTTTGATGATTTGAAAGGAAGACGACATTAAAGAGCAAATACCTCTGTTTGCCTGTACTCCCTTTAAAATACATTTAAGAAATAAATGCGTATTTAATATATGTCAACTAATCATTTTTAATGTTTTAACATAGCTTTTTATGTCTAACATTGTGTTAAATGGTTAAAACTTTTGGGGCGAGTCCGCCCCATGCAAGAGTCCGCTCCATGCAAGACACCGGCACAGCAGGTTTCCCTTTTTTCGCGGATTTTAACAAAATAATCCCGCATTTTTCTGAAGCTTTAACTTAATAAATTCATATATCCGACTTTCTTGTGTATGTTATCAATTGGAAAATTATGTTTTTTTATGCGATTTTTACTTTTTTGTTTGTTTTCGGTTTAACTTCAAGATTTTTAAACACTCACTACGTTCAGGATTACAAATTTTGAATGTATACCTTAAACAAACAAAAAAGTAAAAATCCCGGGCAAAGCATTTTGTTCCGCATGAGAAAAAAAAGACAGTTGCAGTATTTATAGTTCTTTATAAAGAGCTGTTTTTTCATGAGATGTTTATCAAAAAGTTCAAAATTTTTACTTTTATATAATTGGGCTAGGATAGGATTTATGTGGGTAGGACATTATGTTGTTAATAAAACAAAACTATGCAAAACTTAATTCAAAAATTTATGAATATTTAAATATTTCTGCTGCTGACAGACGAACAGTTTCTGGAAGTTAGTCCAGGTAAACATTTTAAAGTTAAAGTAAGAAAAATAAAATGGTTATATTTGCCAAAATGGATGAATTTAAGAATATTAAAGGGACTGTAAGCGTAATTTCAAGTGATCCTTCATCCAATGATTGCAATGCCTGATTCACAACGGTACCCTTTAAACCATATATCTGATCAGTAATGTGGAAGTTTTTGTTATTTTGTCTAGGTTTAAAAGCGTTTGGTCTTTTAACTTTCGAATCACTTTTGTAGAGAAACCCACAATGGAAAATAATCTGTTTTTAAAATTTAAACATTGATATCTAATTCATCTAATTCATTCATGATCAGACATCGGGCATTGTCATCTCTGGAGGAAGAGTATCTTGAAATTACGCTTACAGTCCCTTTAAGGTTAGTTTATGATGTAATATGTGGCGTTGCAGACTACAATAGTTAGGGGTTAAGAACAGTGGCTAGGCCATACTTGGGGGAGCGAGCGCTGCCGCTTAAACAGGCTAAAAACAATGAGTTAAGTCAAAATTACGGCAAATGTAACCAAATGTAACTTTTGTAAAATAGCAAATGTTTTCACAGGGAAGTTGGTAACATTTATAGAAATTAGGGAGAGCACTAAAAAATAGGTTTTTGCTGCGGTATTTAGCGGCTGGAAAATTAGATTCATCTTTAGATTTGTATGTACGGACTAAATATAGACAGTCTTGGTCATTGATCATCATTAATTTTAAAATGTATATTTTTCCAGGTAGAGGAAGATAAAAGTAATCTGAATCCTGCGCAAAATATTGACATTCTGCGCAAAAAGGTTTGTAATTACTTACTATACTACCTGCAGCATGCTTTTTTATTAGACTTTTGCATTTTTTAATTAAGCTCAGATATGATCATCAGTGTACTGATATATCCCAGTTAGAGTTTAAATGCATTGGGTTGATCGAAAAAATGGCCCCACTTTAGCAAGATTTTCCGCTTTACGATCCAAATCAGTTTTCCCGCTTTTTTCCACAGAAAAATTCGAAAATTTCATCGTTACTCTCACCAAGATAGATATTTCTTAATAGATTTTTCTGAATAGATATTTCTAGATAAATATATCTAAATAAATTTTTCTGGATAGATATTTCTAGATAGATAATTCTAAATAGATATTTCTGGATAGATATTTCTAGATAAATATTTCTAGATAGATATTTCTAGATAGATATTTCTAAATAAATATTTCTGGATAGATATTTCTAGACAGATATTTCTAGATAGATATTTCTAGATAAATATTTCTGGATAGATATTTCTAAATAGATATTTCTGGATGGATTACTATTTTTGCTACTTTCACAATTTAATTTACACTAAAACTCTACGAGGTTCTTTAAACATCATTCTCTCATTCTCCCTAACCTCGGGATTCAAGATAATGTTTAATAATATCATCATATCCTTCTTCTTCCTACAGGTTGTCCTATTAATAATATCATCATATCCTTCATCTATCTAGGGTGTCCTATTAATAATATCATCATATCCTTCAACTATCTACAGGGTCACCCCTGCACACAAATGGAAAAGAAATAACTGGAACTACAGAAACTTTGAAGGCCTGCATTAATCTTTCATTGCTGTATTAACCTGGAGAATGGAGGTTTTTTACCTAGCTGAATCCAGATTTTGCTACTGGCAGCTTCAAATATACTGCTTAATAACACGCCTGGTTAGCTGTTATTAAGTATCCGCACTCGTCGGAAAGGCATTAATTCTTTCGATTGAATCTTATTCTATTTGAAAGCATCAAGGGAGCTCAGAACAGTCAGGTTCTTTTACAACTCTCTCCAGTGTCTTGTGGCTGAACAGAACCCTGTGTGGAATAACTTGGAAACAAGAAAATTATAGTGCAGAGAGGGGTAGGGGGGTTTCTCTCCTCCTCTTTCCCTTCCCTCTTGCAAGAAACAGGGAAAATGGAAACATAGAAATTAGAATCCTGGTTGTGCACCATGCACAATGATACCGGTTTATACTTTGCCAGCTTCAAGTATCTGAAGTATCTGCCGTATTCTGAAGCACTGTGTCCGAGATGAACTTATAAGAATCAAGATTTTTTTTTTGTCGGAAATATCCTCTTCTTGCCTAACCTTTCTTATCCTATTTGTCATTATTAAAGGGAGTGTTCGCGAAAAATGAAAGGGGGTATAGGCTTAATGCGATAAAAAAGCGCTTTTGATCGCTTCTATTCTTACTTCTATCTATTGCGTCTATAAGGAGAAAATTGTTGAAGACGTCTCATACCGAATAACATGGCGTCCACACAAATTGAGAAAATTGCAACATACAACTTAGACTGTAAAAAATCAATTTAATTTCAAACAAATCATTCAGATATTACAACCTATAGTTATCGATTATCTTTCGCCACATTTATATATATAATATGTTTTAATTGTTATGATCTGAGAGTTACTTATAAAAACATTTATTCCTGTTTCGAGGATTTTTGGAAATGAAGACGACATTTTCATATTTTCCAGGAATGTTCGAAAACAAGTTGGAAGCTAAATATTATTTTAAAAATTAAAATCAAAACATATTATGAAAAATCAACTATATACAAATTTGGCGAAAGATAATCGATGACCATAGGGTGAAATATCTGAATGATTTGTTTGAAATTAAATAGATTTTTTACGGACTAAGTCGTATGTAGCATCTTTCTGAATTTGTATGGATACTACGTTCTTCGGTATTAGTCGTTTCTAACAATTTTCTCCTTACAGACGCAACAGATAGAAGTAAGATAAGAAGCGATCAAAAGCGCTTTTTTATCGCATTAAGCTTATACCACCTTTCATTTTTCGCGAACACTCCCTTTAAGGCGGAATTCTGACACAATGAATATCCTCAGAATTTTCAAACCCGCTTGGTGCAGTGACTTTTTTTCAATCTACAAGAATTCTGTGGAAATTGAGTTTAAAGCTACAGTTGCTGGGTCAGACTTTCCATTGATCAGAAAACAATATTGAAAACTGGAAATAATTTTGATATCTACTCCTCACAAACAATATCTTTCTATTATACTTAATTTGATATTTCTGGCGCCAAGATATCAAATTAAATAAGAGTATAAGTCAGAAATATGTGTTAAAATGCATTTGTCCCTTGTCTACACGAGATTAGAATGCGTAGATTTAAAAGAGAAGAACAGAAAACAAATGTATGATCAGATAAAAAAAGATACAACGTTGGGAGAAAAAATCACTCATTTAAAGAATTTAAAAAAAAATTTTAAACTTTGAAATCAAAATAAATTGTTAAATTTCTTTGTTAAGGTGTCCTTGTTTGGATCGGCTCAGTCTATATTGAGTACTCCGGGTCTACCTTTAAACTCGTATCCTTCTCCAAGAACAGGTAAACTACAACGACAATGGAATAAAACACCTGCCAAAACCGGTGTACATTTGAATATCCGAGAGCTGGGCTAACCTTTGCGGTCCTAGTTTGGACTGTACCGCCAATATTTACAATTACTAAAGCGGCAGAATGTTTGGAATTGAGTCTGTGCCACAAACATTTATTTTCTAATCCCTTTATCTGTGCTGTGCATCCCGATGTCTTAGACCTTAGATATTTTAAACTATGAATTCTGTTGCTTCAAATTTAGTCTATGTTTAAAATATCAAAGTTTTGCACCAGCAGGTTGTCAAGAGATAGGGATTAGAAAATTTAAGTTGGTCTGTAGCAAAGTCTGCATTTTTTATTTAACATTTTTTTGAACAAAGTTATCGATAAATCAAATCATTTTAATTTAGGTCGTAAATTTGATTAAGTCATGAAAGCCATTGTCTTTGAATTTCTATCCAAACCGGCACACTTTTATATATATACTTTTTTATATATATAATTTATTATATATATACTTTTTTATATATATATACTTTTTTATATATAATACATTTTTTGACGATCTATAAAGTAGTCGGCGTTTATATCAATATACAATGAACTTTTCTTTTTAAGTTTTGATTTTGACAAGGTTGTTGGAAATTACTAGTTTACAAGTAAACAAAGAGAAACTGTTATTTGACAGTTTTTTTCATGACTATGTGTATCCATGCTGTTTACTTCGTAGAAAGTAAAAAAATTTTAATCGAAAATAGTCATCATTGTATTGATATATACGACGACGATTGTATACAAACTGCTTCCAAAGCTATTATTTTCTTGTAAAAAATGGCTGAGATTTTTGAAAAATATGTTTTTTTTCGAGGCCATTATAGTTCTGTTACAGTAAAGCTTTTTTGGAATTACAAGTATATAAGTACACAAAAGAGGATGTTGTATTTGACAGCTTCTTTTTTAAATACTTGCATATGTGTATCCGTGCTGTTTAACAGCTTAATATAAATAAAAAGTTAAGTTGAAAGGACTCTATTCCTTTAAGTTTAAAGTTGTCTGTATTTATAGTATTGATATAATCTCCTACAACCGAATGAAAAAAATACTTCACTTTTTATGTTTTTTTTTCAATAATGAGCTTTTCGATGATGTTTAAAAATATTGTAGCTAGACGGTTGAAAGAGGGAATTGGTTCTAAGGAAGCTAGAAAGATAAAAGTAGGATCTCTTTGTTCAGAACATAATTGGTCTTGTGTTGAAAATCAAAGGTAAGATGATGCCCCCCCCCCCCATAACAATTCAAGGTATAACCTTTTACCTTTTATACCCATTTGACTAGTGTGTTCTACGGTCGTTAATCCCTTTCTGAACGCAATCAAACAAAGCGACATGTTTCTAAAAAAGGAGGCAAGAACTAAAAAGGGAATTTTGAAAATAAAGTTCATTTAAAAACATAGTTTTGTTTCAATTAACTATTTATAACACTGTTATTTTGGTTCGCAGCTTTTGGACAGAAATTTCCTCTTTATCAAGAAGGTTTAAGTCTTTTTAGATTATATTTTGTCCCGAAATTTAGAAAGGAACAAAATATAATCTAAAAAGGCGAGAACCTTCGAGATATAGAGAAAACTTAAGTCCAAAAAATTTATAGCACGTCGTGCCAAAATAATAATGTTATAGGTAATTTTATGAATTTTTTCAATGGATGTTTCTAGATCAAATAAGCTTTGAAACAAAGCAGAAATCAAAATATAAAGTTGATTTCCATTTTATTTTCATCTCAATTGAAAAAAAAAATATTTTGGAAATATCCTAAATTTTTTTTGAGAAGATTCGGGAACCAATTAAAACTTTTTAGCGCACGTGCTATAATATAAAGCTAATTTAACATTATAGCACAATGATTACTTTATAGCACGTTCATTATGAAAGTCACGATGAAGTGAGTAAGAATGATAAAGTACACAATAGTTTCAAAAAATATCTCATGCAATAAAGCAGTATTCATCAAGTTTAAGAGCCATCTATAGATCTATAGATAAATCAAAATAATTGATTCAGATATAAACATTTCTGGATACACCAAATATTTTATAATTGTTACCTCTTTTATGATTATAATCATTTCTAGGATGTAAATTGACTGCACCGAGCCAATTCTAATTTAAACTTTTACTTTTATTAACTTTAAAACTTTGAGCAAAGACTTAAATACAATTTAATTACAAAATCTACAATTAAAAAGAAAAATTGAAAGTTGTATGTATAAGTTTAAACTAAATTAAGTAGATATATAATATTTTAGTTTCTTTTTGTCTTTTTCGAATTTTTGAAATAGCGTTATCACGAGGTTCGTCCGAAAAAGCGACCAAAGTACAGTTGGACGAAATTTTAAAATTAATGCTCAATAGCTGGAGTTTGATTTTCAGCCATTGGCTTCGCTTCATACGTTTAACAGAGTCATTAAATGAGGAGAAATTTTTAAGAACGAACGGAATTTTTCATGAACGATGATGCATCGTTGAGAAAAAACGAAAACTATCGTTTTTTAAAAATGAACAAAAAACGAAGGATTTAAAAGCTTTCAAATGAACATGAAAAAACGAAACATTTTTGCTGAACTAACGAATTTTCCAAAAGAATGATTTTTTAAACAAACTTTTTAAAAAACGAAAGATTTTTACTGAACAAACGATTTTTTCTAACAATCTTTTGAAAAACGATCGTTTTTTACTGAACGATTTGTCAGCGCGGAAACAAACAAAATAGATGGAAAATGAACGACAATTTTGAGAACGAACCAAGTCAATATTTTTTAAACGATTAAAATAAATAGCCGAGGCTTTTGTAGAGAAAAATATTTCTCGATGATAATCTGTTTTTGTCATTGAGATAGGCTACAATTTCTTCGACTATTTCTGTACACCCCTCACTGAGATATAGACTATAGGCTATAGACAACTATAGACAAGTATAAACAACTATAGACAACTATAGACAACTATAGAGAACTATAGACAACTATAGACAACTATAGACAACTATAGAAGACAAAATAATTGACTAAGAATACCACTGCGTTCAAATTAGAATTTATTTGGAAAACAGTTTAAAGAAACTGAGTTCTTGCCACAAGCTCAAATTTTCTAACCTTTTATCTATCTAACACAGGATGTAAACCATTGATATTTATAACTTTGATTATTTGGTCTGACATGATTTTTTGTTTGAAAAATATCAAAGTCACGACATTGGTCTGCAAAGAAAAACGGACTAGAAAATCAGAGTGTGTGACAAAAACTCATTTCTTTTTAATGAAATTAATATAAATTATAAGTGAAATCATATGAAAATTATACAAATTATATCACACATTTTTTTAACATTACTGCAGAGTTGTGAATGAACATCAACAATAAGGGTGTGTTGTTATTCAGTATTTGATATTGTTTTTATCAAGTTTAGAAACACCCTGTATCATATATAAATATATATGTATATTTATTTAGATCTCGGAGACTCGGCTTCATCAAGCATACAGAAAAGATAAAGGTACAGGGTGTCCCAATAGCATTAACAAACAGTGTTAATTAGTACAGGGTGTCCCAATAGAAATAAAAATATGTTAATATGTACAGAGTGGCCCAATAACAATAACTAATTGTGTTTTTGGTGGAGGGTGTCCCAACAGCAAAAACAAATTGTGTTAATAGGTACAGGGTGTCCCAATAGCATTAACCAATTGTGTTAATAGGTACAGGCTGTCCCAATAGCATTAAACAATTGTGTTAATAGGTACAGGGTGTCCTAAGAGCAATAACAAATTGTGTTAATTCTTTGATTTGTTTTCGTCAAATATTTCTGAAATTTCAATTAAAAACATTATGTGTTCTTTAACTAAATCAAATATTATCCAATTAGAGAAATCAGAATATTTGATAGATCGAACTGTCGTCGATCTTTCTCAATAGGTTGAACTGTCGTCGATCTCTTTCAATATGTCGAACTGTCGTAGATCTCTCTCAATAGGTCGAACTGACGCAGATCTCTCTAAATAGGTCGAACTGTCGTCGATCTTTCTCAATAGGTTGAACTGTCGTCGATCTCTTTTAATATGTCGAACTGTCGTAGATCTCTCTCAATAGGTCGAACTGTCGTAGGTCTCTCTCAATAGATCGAACTGTCGTCGATCTTTCTCAATAGGTTGAACTGTCGTCGATCTCTTTCAATATGTCGAACTGTCGTAGATCTCTCTCAATAGGTCGAACTGTCGTAGNTTAACTACTTCAGTTCGCTGTATATTTAGGTGGTTGAGTTTGTACCCATGTGTTAACTACTTCAGTTCGCTGTATATTTAGGTGGTTGAGTTTGTACCCATGTGTTAACTACTTCAGTTCGCTGTATATTTAGGTGGTTGAGTTTGTACCCATGTGTTAACTACTTCAGTTCGCTGTATATTTAGGTGGTTGAGTTTGTACCCATGTGTTAACTACTTCAGTTCGCTGTATATTTAGGTGGTTGAGTTTGTACCCATGTGTTAACTACTTCAGTTCGCTGTATATTTAGGTGGTTGAGTTTGTACCCATGTGTTAACTACTTCAGTTCGCTGTATATTTAGGTGGTTGAGTTTGTACCCATGTGTTAACTACTTCAGTTCGCTGTATATTTAGGTGGTTGAGTTTGTACCCATGTGTTAACTACTTCAGTTCGCTGTATATTTAGGTGGTTGAGTTTGTACCCATGTGTTAACTACTTCAGTTCGCTGTATATTTAGGTGGTTAAGTTTGTACCCAAATGTTAACAACTTCAGTTCGCTGTATATTTAGTTTGTTGAGTTTGTACCCAAATGTTAACTACTCCAGTTCGCTGTATATTTAGGTGGTTGAGTTTGTACCCAAATGTCAATTACTTCAGTTCGCTGTATATTTAGTTTGTTGAGTTTGCACCCAAATGTTAACTACTCCAGTTCGCTGTATATTTAGGTGGTTGAGTTTGTACCCAAATGTTAACAACTTCAGTTCGCTGTATATTTAGGTGGTTGAGTTTGTACCCAAATGTTAACTACTCCAGTTCGCTGTATATTTAGGTGGCTGAGTTTTTACCCAAATGTTAACCACTTCAGTTCGCTGTATGTTTAGGTGGTTGAGTTTGTAGATAGCTGGGATACGCTATGCCTAGAGCAATGCTGTAAACTGTACAATTCTAAACTGTTCTCATGTACTCAGGTGAACTCTTGTATTTTGGACATAGAGAATATATTAAAACTGCAAAGTAGAGGAAAATGTCCAATACTTAAAGCCTGTAATTATTTACAAGTGTTAATTAAGTTTTAAAATATAAACAAACGAATAATAACTTTCAAATACTTCATACTTTAGAAGTGTTGCTGGAGAAAGGAAAGAAAAAGTGAAAAGGGGATTTGTATTCATCCCTGTTGTGCCAACCTTGAGGTATTTTCATAATAAAAAGGAAAGAATATACTTATATTATCCCAGTATATAAATGTATTGATATTATCTACTACGGTGGTAGGCGATAATAACAATATAATGAAAAGGACTTTTCATTGTTTTTATTGTAACAAGCTTTTTTCGAATTACAAGTTTAATTACAAGTATAATAAAGAGAAGCTTTTCGAATTACGAGTTTAATTACAAGTATAATAAAGAGAAGCTTTTTTCAATTTACAAGTTTAATTACAAGTATAATAAAGAGAAGCTTTTTGAATTACAAGTTTAATTACAAGTATAATAAAGAGAAGCTTTTCGATTTACAAGTTTAATTACAAGTATAATAAAGAGAAGCTTTTTGAATTACAAGTTTAATTACAAGTATAATAAAGAGAAGCTTTTCGATTTACAAGTTTAATTACAAGTATAATAAAGAGAAGCTTTTCGATTTACAAGTTTAATTACAAGTATAATAAAGAGAAGCTTTTTGAATTACAAGTTTAATTACAAGTATAATTAAAGAGAAGCTTTTTGAAATAACGCTTTTCTTTGCTTCCATATTTGTGTAGTCATGCTGGTTAAAAGCTTGATATAAATCAAAATTGAAACCGAAAGTCGTCTTCATTGTATTGGTATAAAATAAATAAATAAAGAAAGGTATAATCTATACAATCTGCATTATGCACATATGCGTTGCTATTTCTAAAAATTTGAAAAAGAAATAGAAACTTTATTTTACTGAAATAAAGCTTGCTGAAATACTAAATAGATAAATATAGTACTTAAAGGGACTGTCAGCGTAATTTCCAGTGATTTGCCATGCAAATATAATTCGATGTCGATTTACAACAGTACCCTTAGAAGCTTTGACGGATCAAGTACAGTGGTAAGCGATTATATCAGTATAAAGAAGACGACTATCATTTCAATTTATATTAAGCATTTCGACAGCATGTACACACATAAACGTAGAAACAAAGAGAAGCTTCAATTAAAAGAGCTTCTTATTGATTACTTGTAAGCTTGAATTCGAAAAAAGCCTGTAAACAATCAAAACTTTTATAAAAAAAGTCGTCTTCATATATTGATATAATCACCTACCACTGTATGAATTAGATATAAAAGTTTATAGTGTTTAACTGATTGCTTTCAATTGTGATAATTCTTTTCAAAAGTGACTAGCTAATTTCTACTGCAGAAAACAAATAGAAGTTATCGTAATAAAAAAAAAATTTTAAACCTAGGAAAACGACAATATCTTCAACGTTTTTTATCAGATAAAGGTTTCAAGGCCAGTATTGCAGTTTTTGCATGAGGATCACTTGAAATTACGCTTACAGTCCCTTTAACTAACTAATATTATAGGTTGAAGTATATGATACTGGAGTTTATACTCAACTAAATGAGAATATAGAACCCGTGTTGGGGTTTCTTAAACATGGGCATGGATTTAGGCAAGTGGTTTTCGACGATATTCTATTACATATTTTCTGGAAAGTATATTTTATTTCTCCGGGGATGTGTTTAGATTAGGGAAATAAATCAATTTTTGGGTAAAAAGTATGAAAAAGTATGAAAAAGTATGAAAAAGTATGAAAAAGTATGAAAAATTGTTGAAACACCATGCCTTAGATGTCCAGTTTTAATTTTTTCCCCAGCTATTCAAATATCATTCAAATAATTCTTAAACATTTACACCCAGGGTTTAACTACAAGTAATAACTAGAATTTAGCTCAAGCTAAACTTTTTGAAAAAAAAAATCTGAAGTTGATTTCTCTTACTGAATTAGTATCTTCACTAAATTCAATTTTGTTTCAGCGTAAGTCAACAGTTTTTACGCGCAAAATAACACAGTTTCTATTTTTCATATTTTTATGGTCGGAAACCTTGAAATATCTAGAATTGAGGATAAACTGCTGTATCCTGTAAATACTGGGGATGATCTTTGCCTTGACGCCTGTTGTCTATACGATAATATGCTTATATTTGAGGAAGGGGTCCAAACTGTCCACTATACTGTTGTCTATACGATAATATGCTTATATTTGAGGAAGGGGTCCAAACTGTCCACTATACTGTTGTCTATACGATAATATGCTTATATTTGAGGAAGGGGTCCAAACTGTCCACTATACTGTTGTCTATACGATAATATGCTTATACTGTCCACTATATACGGTTGTTTAGCAGATGAGCATGTTATAGGCAATCTATTCATTCATCATTCGTAAATGACCCATTTCTCCAATTTTTTCAATCATTTAAAAAAATGAATTCGTTCTTTCTCAAACTTATCGTTCATTTTCCATCCAATTCGTTCATTTTCTCACTGTCCAGTGTCCATCGTTCGTTCAGAAAAACGATGCTCATCTCTGGTTATGCCATTTTTTAACCATATAGTTCGATTGACAGACATTCACATTTTTATAAAATCGTTATTACTTGATTTATCTATACCATGCTCAAGTCAAGAAAGGCTTGAACCTACTCGGTAAAGAGTATATGTTCAAAATGCATTGAGTATCTATATCGTATATATACAACTAGCTGGGGAACCCAGATTTGTCTGTAATCTAATCTCTGTATTTAAGTAAAACCAATCAGCTTAGAATTTTTAAAACAAGATCAGAACATTCCCGTGGTTCTACTGAGGTTTCCAGTCAAAATTTGAGGCAAATCGGTCGAACAGACAAATAGAGATTCAACTTTATATAGAAGAAGAAGTAATCTTTGTTTGTATGTATGATCTTAACTCAGGAACCCCTTGACCTATTTGCCCCAAATTTTAATTGGGGAACTCAATAGAACCAAACAAATGTTCTATTCTTGGTTCAAATATTTTATGTTGATGGGGACTGTTTTCTATAGGGAAAGAGTTTCCAGGTAAACCTAGGTCTACAAAATAAAGTACAAAATAAAGTACAAAATAAAGTACAAAATAAAGTACAAAATAAAGTACAAAATAAAGTACAAAATAAAGTGCATAATAAAGTACATTTCATTAAAATGCAATTTGAACCCTTGGACACAGGCAACAGATTGGAGGATTCCTTCCACTATTGGAGTTAAAGAAACAGCTAGTGGAGTTGAAGAAACAGCTAGTGGAGTAAAAGAAAAAGCTAGTGGAGTAAAAGAAAAAGCTAGTGGAGTAAAAGAAAAAGCTAGTGGAGTAAAAGAAGCAGCTAATGAAGTAAAAAAATAAAGCTAGTCATGATTAAACATTATGTAAAGGAGAAAATTAATGTTTGTGTTTGAATTCTGCATAAGAAATATAAATTTAGCTTTTGCTTCAAATCTGATTTTCTAGCCCCTATCCTTGCAACCCAATGTCTTAGGCCTTAGATATATCAAAATATGAATTCTGTTAGATCAGATATTCTAAGTTTTAAATATCAAGGCTTGCATCATCAGGAAAATTTGAGGAAATTGAAAATTTAATTCTTTTACATCAAAAAAGAAATCTGTTAAACTTAAAGGAACTGTAACTTCGTAAATGTGATTTCAAGTGACCCTCCAGTCCATGCAATGATGACAATGCGCAATTCACAACGGTACTATGTTAAAAGCTTTGTACGATTAAGTATGAATTAGATATCAATGTTAATAATGTTCAAAACTGATTATTTTCTATTCTGGTTTTTGTGCAAAAGTGAATTGTGCATTTCTATGCTCCAGGAAAACATTCAGGAATTATCAGAATTAAACACTAGAAAAACGAAAACATCTTCCACACTATTGATCAGATAAGGATTTCAAGGGTACCTTTATAAAACGGGTATTCTCATCATTGACTTGAATAAACAATCCAGCTAAAATATTAGTTTTATTAAAATTTTAACCCTAGTGTTGGAATAAATCTACATTAACTATGCATGTATCGCAAAGGTTTGCAAATTCTGTAAGCTCTGAAATAATAAAGTAATTAAGGTACAGGGTTATCCACAAAGGATGAGGCTGTGAAGACGACCTGAAACTATTTAAATCAGACGATTCCAAGGTTGAATTAAGTCACCTTGAATACAAATATATAATGATAAGGCAAAGAAATAAACAAGTTTACGATAGCAGACAATAATAAATTCTATACAGTCGTCTTTCAAGTATCATCCTTTGTGAGTAACCCACCCTGTAGTTCTACCGCACACTCACATCATTAGAGTTTCTAATCGTATAAAACTAAATTAATATAAACAAAAAGTATGAAATTTGTGCAATTGACTGAGAATGATAAGATTGAAAAAAATAAAAAATGGTCCATTTAAAATCTTCGTAATTTAATGATAAACGAGCTGCAGGGTTCTCCACAAACCGTTAAACAGTTTGCCCCAACAGGAAAATTAGAGAATAAAAACATCGCCATTAATAAAGAATTAAAGAATATAAGTAAAATGGATTTGCCGTTCTTTATACATTTAAGAGAAATATTTGATTTTGCTTCGGGTGATGGGATATTAAGATCGTTTGCCAAGTCTATCCGTGAATAACTAAAAAATACTCACTGTTTTTTAAATAAACACCTACTTATACACTATACTACAGGGTGTCCCAATAAACATGGGAATTCAGTGACGAATTCGGTATCGTCTTTTCAAATAATTCTTCGATTTAGTATAGTGATACCTACTGAGAAAGCTGTAATCCGTAAGAGTTTCGTCTGCTATGTTCACAATTTGTTTGTTTATATTTTGACTGCATACAGTTGTACTTAGTACAACAAGAAAATTGCAGTATACAAACAGAGTAAACTTGTCCGTCTTCACTGTTCATCTTGCGGAGACATTATAGACACATCTTTACAATCTTTTACCCTTTTTATTAAATAAACTCTAGCAGACATAATAATATTATGGCTTTTGAAATTAGGTATTACAATGCTAATTCATAACAAAGACGATATCAAATTCCTCACTGAATTCCCATGTTTTTTGGGACACCCCGTATACAAGGAACTGATTGAGTTTGAATTAATATTCTAAGTGTATTGAATATTTTTATTATTATGGCACTAAGGTCCTGCTTGAGCATAGCATAAAACAGTAGGGGACACCTATACCAACACAGATTACGTTGTGCCAATGATTCAGAAATAAGGATGGACATAGGGTAAATCTAGTACGTTGTGCCAATGATTCAGAAGTAAGGATGGACATAGGATACATCTTCTACGCCGTGCCAATGATTCAGAAATAAGGATGGACATAGGGTAAATCTAGTACGTTGTGCCAATGATTCAGAAGCAAGGATGGACATAGGATACATCTTCCACGCCGTGCCAATGATTCAGAATTAAGGATGGACATAGGGTAAATCTAATACGTTGTGCCAATGATTCAGAAGTAAGGATGGACATATTATACATTTTCCACGCCGTGCCAATGATTCAGAAGTAAGGATGGACATAGGATACGTACATCTATCACATTGTGCCAATGATTCAGATATAAGGATGGACACAGGAAACATTATTACATTGTGCCAATGATTCAGATATAAGGATGGACACAGGAAACATATATCACATTGTGCCAATGATTCAGATATAAGGATGGACACAGGAAACATATATGACATTGTGCCAATGATTCAGATATAAGGATGGACACAGGAAACATATATGACATTGTGCCAATGATTCAGATATAAGATGGACACAGGAAACATATATGACATTGTGCCAATGATTCAGATATAATTAATCTTACAATATAGATCACACAGTGTAACGGTATAAGAATTGGTCTAGTGAAGGGGGACTTTCAATATTTATTAAAATTTTCCAGGGAGCTTGCCCTTAAAAAAATAGGATTCATCTTACATACGTAGATTACGTGGTTCAATGGTTACGAATCAAGGATAGATATTAAATACACGTTGCTATAAAAACTATAACACCGGTTGTTTTGGTTAAGTAAAAGAGTGGTTCATTGGATATTGAATTACAAGATTAAGAATAAAATGATATGTTTAAAAATTGGTAATTCTTTGTCACAAGAAGATGTATAACTTCCATGCTTTAGAATCATTGGTCGAATTTTGGGTTACACCCTTTTAAAATCATTGGTTGAGTGTTAGGTATAGAGATAGTAAGATACTACATTACACATCCTTTACTTAAAAATCCTTGATCAATACAAACATATTTATCTACGCACCTTGAAATTCATGGTATTAGATATTAATACATATATTACACTCACTCTTCTACACAAACAATTTACAAAAATCTTCGTCTTTGAAGATATAAGAATGACAGACCACATTCTTGGACCATATTTTGGCTGGACCAAAGACTACATGAAAATAATCACATAATTCATATCTATATTTATAGGACACCATGTACATTGTACATTGAACATATTTGTTAAATTTTGATGAAACAACCATCGTTCATAGAGATCTTTCTTTCGTTGTATTTCAAATAATTGATTTTTGAACATCAGTTAATTTTACTCATTAATATATATATTATTTCAAAACTTTAAATCAAAATAAAGTTTACAGAGTTGTATACACTACAATTATACAAAATAAGAAAAAAATATAATTAAAATGTTAACATCTAAAAGAAATCGATGCGTTACTGTGTAACTTTAAATATTTAAAATTGCTTGAGAAGGGCTCTATAGTTCATTGTCAAGTCAATTTGACAGCAAAAATCCAAACATTGGATTTTATAAAATAAGAATATTTTTTAACTGAATTTCTTACCGGCCAGTTAGCTTCACAGGCCTGTTTAAAGACCCATTATCATAAAAATATATAAAATAATTCATCCCAATTGAAAGGTGGTGAAATCAGTGCCCCACTTGTTCTTACAACTACACTTGTAATCTCCAGCATCACTCTTGACAGGTTTTAGTATGGTTAGGCTGGCAGTCCATTTATTGAGACCGTCGGCCCTTTTTTCCAGTCTGCTTATATGCCTCTCATTTTCCTTTACAAAGTCCCCATTGCAGAGCCAAGATATTTTGGGTTTTGGGTTGGCATGAATGTGCGCTTCTAGAACCAATGTGTCTGGGTTTGGTTGCAACAGCTGTGGCTGTTCGTATACCCTTGCTGGAACATTCTCCTCTGATTCAACTCCTCCGCCAAAGTTGAGTGCCAGTGTGCAATCCTTTTCACCTACGCTGTTCACAGCACGGACTATGTAATTACCCCCATCTTCTGTACTCGGATTGTTAATTGTTAATCTTACAAAGTGAATGTTTGGATTTGAAGGTTGAACCACTCGGTAGAAAGAATACTTGTCATTCTCCTGAATAATTATATCTCCCTTTGACCAAGAAATATCAGGTCGGGGTAATGCCTCAATCTCACACTCCAAGTGCAATTTTGTTCCCTCTTGACGACTTGAAGGTTTTCTGAAAAATGTTGGTTCAATCACTCCAACAGTAGTGGGCGCGTTTTCATCCTTCATTGATAATCTGACATGATTCGCCTTTTCTCCATACTTATTCTTCACTCTAACCGAGTAGTTTCCGGCATCGTCCTGAGACAAGTGCCTAATAGCAAGAGCGCAGTAGGTCCAATCCCCTCTTCTCTCCAGGAAGGGTTGATACTTTTCATCAAAATCCAGTGCACCAAGAAGAGCAACCTCATCCTTAAACCAGGTAGCTTGGTGTTCAGGTTCATAGATGAGATAGGACTCCAGGAGTACTCCGTCCGTCTCCGATCTTAATCTTAGTTCTTCTGTAAACTCCGGCGGGCCTGGTAGCTTCTTTATGGTTTGAGCATCAAGACCCTTATCCACGATCGGGGTTTTCTGAGTGGTGTTAACGGTCGTCATTTTGTTATTAAACCTTGCAACTATTTGTTTTCTTAATCCAGGTAAGAGTTGCTTTACTAGATGATACTGAACTGTTCTGTTAGACTACTTAAAGGTCAGGACTATCTCAGGGCTGAAGGGATAGAATGAACTAGAAGTTAAAATTTACAAAAACACAAAAACAGGGACTATACTTATTGCTCTGATGTTTTGTGATTACCCAATAATATAATCTTTATAAAATATGAAATTCTTGAACAAACAAACTGCTTAATTGAGATTTTAAGTCCCCCTGCACTGAATGCGTCATAGTTGGCAAAGGATCAAGTTTGAGAATAAACAAAGTTCTAGAAAATATCCTTAGATTCAGGGGAATAGGAGATTCAGGAGTCAAGACTATATTTATCTTCATAATTTGAACAGGAGCCAACTGTAGCACATTCTTCAAATATAACATTGCGTTCATACGAGTATGATCATTTAAAGACGATTTCTACCAGTTTAAAGGGATTGTCAAAGTAGTTTTAAGGATACCCTTCATAAAGGATATATTTTTATACCTTTAATCTATAATCGATATACAACAAAAAAACAATGAATTTTTTTTGGCGCAATCATTACTGTTTTCTTCTTTTCAATTTGAAGAAAGTCGGTCACACTTTATTTATTCTGTCAAAAAAGCGATATATATAAATTACATGTTTCTTCTTTAGGGTATTTCAAAACGTGACATTTGAGGGTACAAAAACTGTTTCTGCATTTAAAAGAGTATTTTGACGTTTACTAAATGATCAAGCACAGAATAAGCCAGTTTTGGCCTATAAGGAAGCTTAAATGCAAGAAAACAGAAAGAACTCTGCACAATCGTCTCTGAAGTCTCATCCTTTGTGGGTAACCCTGTACTATTGAACTCAGAAGAACAGAATTTTTCAAATCGTTTATTTTACAGCTGTTGGAATTCTTTTTTAAACACAAGAACAAGCCATGATTTGCATTGAACACTGAGCTAAGTATAGATGAGTAACTAATCAAACAGGCAGTCTTTATAAAAACTCTCTGTAATCAGTTCAGATATTTATTCTTTTCTAACTGGTAATTTTCAGAATTAAAAAATATATGATAATGAAACTGATAATTAATGACTGGTAATGCAAGAATATCAGTCTTACATACTAACTGAAAGGCTAAATATGAAGTTTGAATTTTCGAAATTTACATCTCCTTGTCACAGCTGATCTGACGGCATTCTGCCTGCTTCAGAAAGAAACAGTCTCTCATTGGTCGAATTAGAACCAATCATGACTTGTGTTCTATCTAAGCCCGAGTGTGGGTTTTAGTCGGGTTTAAGCTTTTAAAATCTCATCTCAGGTCCGGTATGTTCCAGAACACTCCGCAGTCCGGTTTCTGTAAGTTTAAATTCAACGAGAACCAGGGTTGTCAGGCATGGCAGGACTCCCTACGTAAAAATATTATGTTTTTAATCATCGCTACTGTCAAATGTTCTCACCTAAAACAGTTTGAACTTCATCGGTAAACTTTTTAAGATGCTCTGTAGTAAATGTTGAAGTAAATGACCAGTAATGAACTATCTTGCTGTTTTCCTCAACTTTATCCCTGATAGATGAGGATACTTCTCTCAGCTTCTTTAAACTCCTGGAATCCAGGAACTAAAAATACACTTAATCAAATATTCTAATCAAGCTGAAAACTTTAGAATGAGATATCCTTAATCATGATAGCTTAATATAAGTATCCAATGGACACACTTTTGATTCTATTCTTAATCCTCTTTTTTGGATATCCCTACTGTATAAAAGTTACGTTTGATAACAATTACAGATACAATGCTATATCGATTGAACTAAAATCCGATTGAATTAAAGTCAGCTGTTCACAAGCCGGCTTTTGGAGCATTTAAGCAAATATAAATTTAATCATGTTAATATGAACCTCTTAAAAAATATATTTTATCACATTTTAGGACTATCATTATTTTCAACGAGTCTTAACAAACATTAATCCAAAACTTAAATTTATTTAATCGATGTTTAGTTCAATTGATATGACATGATTAACACCAGCAAAAAAAACAGTTTTTCAAAAGTTAAAGAGTACATCTTGACATGATACGCTGCAAGGTTAAAGGGAGTGACCGGCTATGTAAGGTAGTTGAACTGAGTATGCAGTTTTGTGGAATACTTCTTTCAGATTCATTTGAGACATATTAAACTTTTTAAAGATCTGTAAATCCTGAGTTTGAGCGCAAATTCAACGTTCTAAACTCCTACCTTGGGGGTGGATACATTTTCAGAATTAGTTTTTTTTTTTTTAATTATTAAATAACAATATATCCAATANAGTTTTATTGCCAAGCATTTATACAATTTAAAGATTAAATGTTACATATTAGCATCATCTTAATGACTATCATCTATTTATTTAGTTAAGGATAACCTGGAATCATGATGCCTAATCTAGAGGAATAGCAAAGAAATGTAACCCTCCTCTCAGCACTTCCTTTAAACACAGATTCCTTTATCAAGTGTAAATATGTCACTACATATTTATCCTTTATCTGAAAAAAATAGTATTCTCTTAATTATTGGTATTTAAAATGAGCTTTGTGGTTGGGAAACAGAGCATTTCATTTTAATGAATATCACAAGATATTTCCCATTAAAGAATAATACACTTAAAAGAATGCCAACAGGAGATTACTCAAAATTGACATTAGGATACTGTTGTTTTATATCTTGTAAAATGGATACTGAGAATCTAGGATTATCTTTAATCTCAAAATTCAGAGTCTTAAATGCAGGTCCAGTATGTTCCAGAATTCTCTGTAGTCCAATTACTGTGAGTTCAGATAGTCCCAGGTCAAGAGTTGTTAGACAGGGCAGAGTCCCCTTGAAAGAAGACATGTCAATTTAAATTTCATGGTAAAATGTTGGAGAAACATTTATTGATATTGTAACTTATCAAAGTCATACAACACACATTTTAATTAACTCCACTGCAAAACACAGTTCCTTTTCAAATCTTCTGTTAAAATTAATTAATGAAAGTACTTATAAAGCTAGAGTAAAGTGCGCATTTATAATCATTTTTGTCTTATTTATTCTTTTTTTTTAATAGAAGCCTTTAACACCACAATTACATACCTTGGCTAAATTACACAAAATGAAAATTATTTCGGGTAACTGCACATAATTTCGCGTAAGTGAATAATCTATTATGTTGGAAACCCTAATTTTCACTCTTAACTTTTATAACTGCACTTAAAAGTTTAAAATTCAAATTGTTTGAGGAGGATTTACAGGCAGGGCCTATGCAACTAAGGAGATAACCTATGACTTTCACACTTGGATACAGCATATTATCATTTGGAAGAAGACTCAAAATTTGGGGACCCTACTATTTATCTTTTAAAAGTTATCACATCAAAACATGCCATATTTGGATATTATCACATGTACGCACATACATCAGTTTTCATACTTCATTCACTAGATATTTAAAAAAACATTAATTGACATGTCTAACCTCGAGATCATCTATACTTTCCCCAGTTATCTGAGTACTGGAAATATCAAGGATTTTGATGGTGTTTCTGCAAGCTTGAAGAAATTCAACCAATCCTTCATCTGTTAGATTGTCACACACATCCAATTTGAGGTCTTCAAGACAAGGCAAGGTTATGTCGTTCTCCATCAACCCTTCTCCAGTGATTGCTGTTTCTGTAAGATCTAAATGCTTGAGTGTGTTTCCGCACAATTGGAGTAACTGAATCAGTCCATCGTCAGTTACTGATGATTCATGACACTCCAGATTCTGAATATGAAGCTGAGTATCAAGATCTATTAAACTTTCACAGGTTACAAAAGTTCCTTGTAAAACCAGGGATTTTAGCTTATCCCCACAAAAACCAAGTAACTCTTGAAGTGCTTCATCAGTAAGATACTATTTAAGGTATTAATTAATAAAAGATCATTTGCCTTCATCTGTTAATTGTCTACATTCAAAAAAGTAGAAGTTCTCCAAGCAGGGCAAGGTTCCATTGATTTCTATCAGATTCTCTCCAGTTATTCTACTTCCATTTATGTCCATGTAAACAAGGGTTTGTTTACTCAGCTGAAGGAGATTAATCAGACCTGTATCTGTTAGCTGATAACACTGACCGAACTTAAGCTCAGTTATGACAGGTAAAGATACAGTGAACTTAGATAAAATCCCACCAGTTATGTTGGTCCTGCAGAGATTAAGGGATTTCAATGAGCTACCAAACTTTTGGAAGATTTTCAGAAGAACAATGTCAGTTATATTTGAATTGCCTGGAAGATTAATGGTTCCTAAGCTAGAACTGCAGCTGTTTAGTAGGGCAAGAATGGATTCTTCTGGAATATATTCCAAGTCGTATAATTCCAGCGTGGTCAGACGTGTGGACCGTATACTGTAGATGATCTGGCCTGGAATTGACTTGATAATCCTCTTTATCTCAACTGAGGTGAGATTGGGAAGAGTCATTATTGACTTTAATCCTTTCAATGAGCATTTACTAGAATCCAACAGAGTTTCATCAGATCCAAGCTGGAACTTCTTGATTTCTTGATGCCTTTTCAAGAAATAACTTAGACCGTTATCTGTGGCATCACCAATAACTAGACCTAATTAATTAAAGTATAACTTAGTTTATTGAAATTGGGAAGAATAAAAAAAGCCTTTAAAATGTTTTGTGAAACTAAGAAACTCTTTAAAATGATTTGTGACACTAAGAAACTCTTTAAAATGTTTTGTGAAACTAAGAAACTCTTTAAAATGTTTTGTGACACTAAGAAACTCTTTAAAATGTTTTGTGAAACTAAGAAACTTTTAAAAATGTTTTGTGAAACTAAGAAACTCTTAAAAATGTTTTGTGAAACTAAGAAACTCTTAAATATTTTTTGTGAAACTAAGAACCTCTTAAAAATGTTTTGTGAGACTAAGAAACTCTTAAAAATGTTTTGTGAAACTAAGAAACTCTTTAAAATCTATTTTGAAACTAAGAAACTCTTAAAAATGTTTTGTAAAACTAAGAACCTCTTAAAAATGTTTTGTGAAACTAAGAAACTCTTAAAAATGTTTTGGGAAACTAAGAAACTCTTTAAAATCTTTTGTGAAACTTAGACCCTCTTAAAAATGTTTTGTAAAACTAAGAAACTCTTAAAAATGTTTTGGGAAACTAAGAAACTCTTTAAAATCTTTTGTAAAACTATCAACATGTTGATCTGAAGGCTGTAATAAAACTTCATTCTCACCTAGAACAGTTTGAACTTCATTGGTAAACTTTTTAAGATGCTCTGTGGTAAATGTTGAAGTAAATGACCAGTAATGAACTATCTTGCTGTTTTCCTCAACTTTATCCCTGATAGATGAGGATACTTCTCTCAGCTTCTTTAAACTCCTGGAATCCAGGAACTAAAAATATATTTTATATTTAAAATTCAGTGATGGTGATGGACCAAACCACTCTTGAGTTTATTGAAAATACATTTCGGTCTAGGTTGATCCTCGTTAGTTCTAACAATATAATAACCATCAAAATCGAAAAAAATGTTCCCCAAGAAAATAAACAAACAAAACAGATAAAAATAAATTGGGCCGTCAAATGGACAAAATGAAAAAGAACTCAGATAACGAGATGGAAAAAAGATAAATTGCAAACTTTCACTTTTAAAAAATGTTTTAAGACAATTATTATTCTTTGAGATTGTTTCTGTCAGGAAGACTAAAAAACAAACTGTTTGTATGTATGTGTATAAAGTGGTGGTGGAGGTCGATGTAATTAACAAACTTTTACGTAAATCGGAGGGAGGGCTTGTCTAAGGAGGGGTATTTAAATCTTTTAAAGAAAACTACTGAATTACATTTCACAATTAAATTTTTTCTGTTCAGTCCTCTGAGTTAAGTCATAAAATCTCTAGATTAGATTCTTGTACTTCAAGTAAACTTCTCCCAAGGTCCTAAACAGGCGCATACACAGGAATTAAACCAGTGGGGCAAGTTTTTTTTTGCCCCCACCCCCTTGGCGATTATCCCCCTGGCCTTAAAAATGCTGTTTTTTAAATATTAAGTCTACTACATGTCCCCTAGGTGGCCCATTTAGTATTCAAGGACTATATATTACAATGTATTCCTCTGTTTAGTTCTGTATTACTCTCTGAAGTCTCCTCCTGAGACTACCCCCCTTTCTAGTCCACTGTAGTCCCAATTCAAGGACTACATATTATAATGTATCTATCTGTATATGTATTACCCTCTAAAGTCCTGAATAGTTTCCTGCGACTATTCTCCTTTCTAGTCCACTGTAGTCCCAATTTAAGGACTACATATTATAATGTATCTATCTGTATAGTGTATATGTATTACCCTTTGAAGTCCTGAGTAGTTTCCTGAGACTATTCCCTTTTATAGTCCACTGTAGTCCCAATGCAAGGACTACATATTACAATGTATCCATTTGTATAGTTCTGTATTGCCCTCTGAAGTCCTGATTAGTCTCATGAGACAACTCCCCTTTGTAGTCCACTGTAGTACCGATTCAAGGACTATATATTATAATGTATCCTTCTGTATAGTTCTCTCAATTCCTGAGACTACTTACCTTTGTAATATAATAATAAATGGGGCAAAGCGCCAAGAAAATTTTCAACTATACTTTTTAAGGGGGAAAACACGCCTTTGATGATGAGGGCAAGCCCTTTTTTTTACCCAGAACACCTGACTTTACCTTTGCTCATAAATCCCAGAGGGGGGCAAGAGGACTACTGCCCCCCTGTGTACGCGTCTGTGCATAATGCATATAGCTATCTATAATTGTTTATCAAGTATGCAGTGGGGTGGAGATTTTAGATAAAAGGGAAAAATACTAAGGTAAATTTTGAAAAAAAAAATGGCGCAAAGCGCCAAGAAAATTTTCAATTATACTTTTTAAGGGGGAAAACACCCCTTTGATGATGAGGGCAAGCTCTTTTTTTACCCAGAACACCTGATTTTTACCTTTGCCCAAAAATCCCAGGGGGGGGGGCAGACCCCCCCCTGGGATGCCCAGGGGGGGAAAGANAATTCTAATGTAACCAATATGTTCTCTCACTATTTCATCTAAAGATCTTGTTGTCTGTCCTTTGTTTAGTAGTTTACACTGCTCACATGTAATACAGTAAACTAAATTTCTGGTCTTACAGTTAAAAGTTCCATTAATCTCAATCTTCTTACTGGTATTAGAGGATTGTATAACTGTTCTAGGCTCTATGTTAGTTTATGTTCTTTGAAATATGTGCTGGGTGGCAAGATGATGGAAGTAGGTACATACATGTATCTGTGGGTTTTCTGTAGAGATCTATTGTAATTTTTCCATCTTCAATGTACAATTTTGAGTCAAGGAATGAAATACTTTTTGTTTCATGGCACCAACAGTCATGTTCATCCTTCAAAACACAAAAAAAAATCGAGAACTATGTTTTAGGGTAAACTTGATTGTAGGACGTAGGTTGAATTTTACTGATATCATCCAGGAATTGATAAAATTTCTCAATAGAATCTGTTCAGATTCCAAAACAATCATCCAGAAATCTTTTCCAGATCTTCAGGGGGCATTCATCAGTTAGGGTGTATGTATTTGCAAGTTTCACAGTTTGATCATCAAGCTTAGCCATACAAACGTTTTCATAGAAAGGGGCTGGCTGTATTTCCATAGATGTTCCTATCAATTGTTTGTACAGTTTACCACCAAATTCAAATATGTTGTTTTTCAAAGAAATGTTTAGCAGCTTAATTAAAAAATAACGTAGGGATAGAATCATCAGTTCTGCTTTCAAGAGCTGCTCTACAGAATTCTAGACCACCATCCTGAGGTATATTTGTGTACACTACTGTAACATCTACAGAGAAAAGACTAGAGATTAAATGAACAATAGTTCAAACGGGAGTAGTTCAAATGAGATAGCATCCATAGTATACTGAAAAATTGACATTAGGATACTGATGTTTTATATATTCTAAAATGGATACTGAGAATCTACGATTATATTCAAGCTCAAAATTCAGAGTCTTAAATGCAGGTCCAGTATGTTCCAGAATTCTCTGTAGTCCAATTACTGTGAGTTCAGATAACTCTCCCAGGTCAAGAGTTGTTAGACAGGGCAGAGTCCCCTTGAAAGAAGACATGTCAATTTAAATTTCATGGTAAAATGTTGGAGAAATTATTTATTGATATTGTAACTTATCAAAGTCATACAACACACATTTTAATTAACACCACTGCAAAACACAGTTCCTTTTCAGATGTTCTGTTAAAATTAAGTAATGAAAGTACTTATAAAGCTAGAGTAAAGTGCGGATTCATAATCATTTTTGTCTTATTTATTCTTTTTTTTTCATAGAAGCCTTTTACACCACAATAACATACCTTGGCTAAATTCATACAATTAATTCATTGACACCAAGTAATAGTCAACACATATTGGTAAAAAAAAGGAGTTTCGAAGATAAATTGTGGGACTTATTAGCGTTTTAGTCAAAGGAAACATCCAGACTGCTCTAACAGATGCACCAGAACTACAACCAGATGTGTCAGTACCGCTATATGAAGTACCAGGACTGGTTTCAGTCGCTTGGTACAGAAGAACAATACTGTATTTAATCAGAGAATTGCCAACATTCAGAGTTTGTCAATTCCAGATTAGGTTATTGAGTTCTATTTTCATGGGAACAAAACAATCTAAATCCAATGGCTGAAGAATATTATTTAATTTTTCAATTTAAATCCTGCAAATTACGTGTTAATAATGTAAACAAAAGAAAATCTAGTTTTGCGTAATTAAGGCCTAATTACACAAAATTACGTAATACCAAACCATTTCGTAATTAGTAAAGTACATATTAATTCTCAGAAATGAATATAGCGGGAAAATATATGCAAGGATTTGGTGGTACAACCATGTCAAATTTAATTGGATTATTTAAATACTTTCAAATTGAAGTTTTGCTAATTAGGCGTAATTATTTCAAAATTACGCGAAATTACGGCATAATTTTGGGAAATTGAAGTTTTGCTAATTATTACAAAATTTTGGGAAATTACCTTTTAGACTTTGCGCGAAATTACGGCATAATTTTAAGAAATTGAAGTTTTGCAATAATTACAAAATTTTGGGAAATTACCTTTTAGACTTTTCGCAAAATTACGGCATAATTTTAGGAAATTGAAGTTTCGCTAATTATACGCAATTATTACAAAATTTCGCAAAATTACCTTGAAGAAATTACGAAAAATTACAGCATAATTTTGCGAAATTGAAGTTTCGCTATTTACACCTAATTATTACAAAATTTCGCGAAATTACCTTGAAGAAACTATGCAAAATTACGGCATGATTTTAGGAAATTGAAGTTTCACGAATTACACGTAATCATTACAAAATTTTGCGAAATTTCCTTGTAGAAATAACGCAAACTTACGCCGTAATTTCGTAAAATTGAAGATTTGCAAATTATGTGTAATTCTGCGAAATTACACAAAATGAAAATTATTTCGTCTAACTGCACATAATTTCGCGTAAGTGAATAATCTATTATGTTGGAAACCCTAATTTTCACCCTTAACTTTTATAACTGCACTTAAAAGTTTAAAATTCAAATTGTTTGAGGAGGATTTACAGGCAGGGCCTATGCAACTAAGGAGATAACCTATGACTTTCACACTTGGATACAGCATATTATCATTTGGAAGAAGACTCAAAATTTGGAGACCCTACTATTTATCTTTTAAAAGTTATCACATCAAAACATGCCATATTTGAATATTATCACATATACACACATACATCAGTTTTCATACTTCATTTTGTTTGTTTATTTAGAAGCACATAAATCAATAAACACCAATTTTTTTAGCTAATCCAGATTATCTTGATATGAGCTTTAAATTACTGATGACAAGAGGACTTTTATTTATTTTTCTGAACCTTGAGACCTTAGCTCATGAAACAAAAATCTTAATTTTTAAACTAAAAACTCGGGAAATTTTTAAAGAGAATTCATACAACATTTTCAATCACACTTACCAGTCATAAAGAAACAAAACATGAAGAACAGTATTTTATGCAAGTTTTAGAAATTTATGTTTTGTGCAATATTACTAATTAATATTCATGATAACTCGTCTGTTGTTCAATTTGGATCTGTAAACCATTAAGTAACGTGAACCGTAGTTGTATCATAGTTTCGCACATAAAAATTATTGTTATAATGGCGCACTTTACTCTACTTGTTAATAATAATCAATTGTATGTAAATTGTATACAAAATTATACTAATTTTTTCAAACACTAGATATTTAAAAAACATCAATTGACATGTCTAACCTCGAGATCATCCATACTTTCCCCAGTTATCTGAGTACAGGAAATATCAAGGATTTTGATGGTGTTTCTGCAAGCTTGAAGAAATTCAACCAATCCTTCATCTGTTAGATTCTCACACACAACCAATTTGAGTACTTCAAGACAAGGCAAGGTTATGTCGTTCTCCATCAACCCTTCTCCAGTGATTGCTGTTTCTGTAAGATCTAAATGCTTGAGTGTGTTTCCGCACAATTGGAGTAACTGAATCAGTCCATCGTCAGTTACTGATGATTCATGACACTCCAGATTCTGAATATGAAGCTGAGTATCAAGATCTATTAAACTTTCACAGGTTACAAAAGTTCCTTGTAAAACCAGGGATTTTAGCTTATCCCCACAAAAACCAAGTAACTCTTGAAGTGCTTCATCAGTAAGATAGAATGCACCAGTGCAATCAAGTTTCTCCACATTTGGAAGGGAACCACTGTATTCCTCAAGACTTTCCCCAGTTACAAAGGTATCTGCGATATCTAGTTCCTTAAGAGTAGATCCACAAATGCGGATAATCTGAAAAAGACCTGAATTCAAAGATCTTAAGTGAACCCAATAAAGTGCGTGATGAATAAATGAAGCTGTAGAAAATACTATTTATGCTATTATTTAAACCAATAGTTTGTGTGAACTAGTTAAGTTAATAATGTTAACTTACTTTTAACAAATTTTGCTCACAAACTTGAAGTGAAACTTTTCAAAAGTTAAAAACTGGAAAATTTTGAAATTTTTGACCTTTTTTTGCATTGTTTATAGGTAACAAGAGCATTAAAAAATACTATTTAAAAAAATATATTTTAACAACTTATTAGTGTGTACTTGCTTTACCATAATGTTGTATTAAGATTACTAAATTTGTGTTCAAAATTTCAAATGAAGGTTATCAATATGTAGTTTAGGACTGCAAATTGTTTAGCTACTTTGATTAAGTTGAAATCGAAACAGAGTTTTCACAATGTTATTTTAATTTCTTAACTATTTAAGGTATTAATTAATAAAAGATCATTTGCCTTCATCTGTTAATTGTCTACATTCAAAAAAGTAGAAGTTCTCCAAGCAGGGCAAGGTTCCATTGATTTCTATCAGATTCTCTCCAGTTATTCTACTTCCGTTTATGTCCATGTAAACAAGGGTTTGTTTACTCAGCTGAAGGAGATTAATCAGACCTATATCTGTTAGCTGATAACACTGACCGAACTTAAGCTCAGTTATGACAGGTAAAGATACAGTGAACTTAGATAAAATCCCACCAGTTATGTTGGTCCTGCAGAGATTAAGGGATTTCAATGAGCTACCAAACTTTTGGAAGATTTTTAGAAGAACAATGTCAGTTATATTTAAATTGCCTGGAAGATTAATGGTTTCTAAGCTAGAACTGCAGCTGTTTAGTAGGGCAAGAATGGATTCTTCTGGAATATATGCCAAGTTGTATAATTCCAGCGTGGTCAGACGTGTGGACCGTATACTGTAGATAATCTGGCCTGGAATTGACTTGATGATCCTCTTTATCTCAACTGAGGTCAGATTGGGAAGAGTCATTATTGACTTTAATCCTTTCAATGAGCATTTACTAGAATTCCTCAGAGTTTTATCAGATCCAAGCTGGAACTTCTTGATTTCTTGATGCTTTTTCAAGAAATAACTTAGACCGTTATCTGTGGCATCACCAATAACTAGACCTAATTAATTACAAGTATAACTTAGTTTATTGAAATTGGGAAGAAAAAAAAGAGCCTTTAAAATGTTTTGTGAAACTAAGAAACTCTTAAAAATGTTTTGTGAAACTAAGAAACTCTTTAATATCTTTTGTGAAACTAAGAACCTCTTAAAAATGTTTTGTGAAACTAAGAAACTCTTTAAAATGTTTGGTGACACTAAGAAACTCTTTAAAATCTTTTGTGAAACTAAGAAACTCTTAAAAATGTTTTCTGTTATCTGTGGCATCACCAATAACTAGACCTAATTAATTACAAGTATAACTTAGTTTATTGAAATTGGGAAGAAAAAAAGCCTTTAAAATATTATGTAAAACTAAGAAACTCTTAAAAATATTTTGTGAAACTAAGAAACTCTTAAAAATGTTTTGTAAAACTAAGAAACCATCAACACGTAGAAGCAGTGGGAGAAATAAAGGTGTGGATGAAACCAATGCTCAATGAGGACTTAAAGCTCCACACTAAAATTTAGATAAATAGCCATTCCCAACATTTATGATCTGATCAGTATATGTTCGAATATGTTAGAATATGAGGCTTGCCATATTATTGCATTAAATTATATATTTAAGATCTAATTTTCACTTTTTTGTGATGTAGCAAATGATAGGTAATATGTTTTAAGAGAAAAGGAAAATTGAAAGGGGACTTGAGAAATTGATATAAAACTGTGTAAAAGTTTTACGAAAAAACTATAATAAATTTGTTACAGTTTTATATCAATTTCTAGAGACAGGAACATTGGAAAGAACTTTTATGGGACGCGATCAAGTCCTGAAGTGTTCAGGTTTCAGCCTAAACCCCCTTTCATTTTACCTTTACAGTCCCTTTAAGGGGAAAAATATATTTTATTTCCGCAAAAAAGGTTTACCATATTTTTCTGTGTGAGCCAAAACTAGCATTAAAAAAAATTCCGTCCTTAGTCTTCCTTTCTTCCCTTTTCCCCTTTTTCCTTTCTCCCTTCCTTTTTTTACTATATTCTCCTTTCCCTCTGTTTTTTAAGGGGAAAATATCAAGTTTTTTATTCATTATTACTGTCAGTTGATCTGAAGGCTGTAATAAAACTTCATTCTCACCTAGAACAGTTTGAACTTCATCGGTAAACTTTTTAAGATGCTCTGTAGTAAATGTTGAAGTAAATGACCAGTAATGAACTATCTTGCTGTTTTCCTCAACTTTATCCCTGATAGATGAGGATACTTCTCTCAGCTTCTTTAAACTCCTGGAATCCAGGAACTAAAAATACACTTATTCAAATATTCTAATCAGAGCTGAAAACTTTATCAAATATTCTCATAAAACATCTAGCATTAAGTCTCACCGTTAGGATTTTCAGAATTACATCAGGACACACGGTGTCAAGTCCAGGTTCACCTATTCAGATATCATTATTTTTAAAAGCAGTAGAATCATAAAATAACGAGAAATGTTCAAAGGGAAAATTACAAAAGCCTTTTAAATATAAATAGAATCAAAATTTACACTTTTTATTTTAGCAGGAACATATTTTGGAAACATCGTGTGAATCAATTTAATTCTAGATGAAAAAATTGTTATGCTGTTTTGGTACAAGTACAAATACGTCGAACACACAAACGTCGGACGTTACAAAGGTCGGACAGTACAAATGTCGGACGTTACAAATGTCATACTTAAAAACGTCGGACTGTTACTAACATCGCACTGGTACAAACGTCGGACTTTGGTTGAGTTTGAAAGAAAAGACCATTGCTATAAGAAAAAATTTAAATTTACTCACTTATTGTGATAAGAATCAAAGATAACTAAATAAAGTCTCACCCTTTTCGCGAAATTTGTAAAGTTGGCTTGAAACTTTCGCGAAATTCATTTAAAATTTTCGCGAAATTCATTTGAAATGTTTGACCTTTCCCTCAAAATCATATTAATTTCACAAAAATACAATCTTACTCTAACCTTTCTCCGTACAATCTTCTTGATGGGAGATGGAAAGATTTCGATTTTAATGAAAAGAATATTTTGGGAAAATGAAAAATTTTCGCGGAAAAGGGTAGAAAATTTCGTCGAAATTGTTCCAGGGAAGTTACGTGTACTTAACGCATTGAATTATAAGAAAGAGATTAGTACATATTTTAGGGTTAGGTTAGGTTAACACACTTTCTGGGCAGAGCGCTGCAAACAGAACTGGCTCTCTTTCTGTCGTATAATTTATTGCAGCGTGCTCACATAATCTCCTTGGGCCGCTGCCCCATCAAAATATAGGTAAAATTAACATTTCACATTTTTCATTTAACTGCATCATTTGTTTCAAAATTGTGTGCATCTTTTAATTTTGGGGGGAAAAGTTTGCCCTTACCCTGCGATGGATAACTGGGAACCATCATTTGTTTCATCAGTCCAACCTTCGCAGACCCTCCTTTATCATTTTCTTCCATCTGAAATTTTTTAAGTTGCCAGACAAACATCTTTTAACAGTTTTAGATAAAGCTGTTAACAGTTTTAGATAAAGCTGTTATAAAATATTTAACAATAACACTAATATTGTTTCGAGACCAATTCTGGCCGCTAATATCAAAATATCAGAATACTAAATCTTAGTATATTTTACTTAGTCATAATCCACATAAGGTGATCGTAACGTCTCTAAGCTTCATAAATTCAGGGCTCATTTTTTAGATAAAAGGCCCTAGCTAGAGGTCCACGGTTCAATCAAAAAGATTGAACGTTTTATTTATATAAATATGAGTAAATTATTTATATTAGTCACAATGAATAAGTTACGAATAAAACAGTATGTAAGTCACAATAAATAAGCATAAAAAATGAATATACAAGTCAGAAACTTTTAAATAGGCGTATATGCAACAATCAGTTAAATCCAGTCATCTTAATGGACTAAGAGCTTCACAAAGTCTTTGCAATAAGCTCCCTTCCCGGTTGAATAAAGCAATAAGTTGTAAACCATCATGAAAAGTACCTTATTGACACAAACGTGGATCTAGACTCTACGATCTGAGATGGAATTTAAAGATTTTGAGCCGCGGTTCAAATCCGCCAAAACCCGGTTTAAATTTAGCGCCGGCTTAAATCTTGAAACATTTCATACAATTTTAAGTGGAAGCAACCATATTTAAGCCGCGGCTTAAATTTAAACCGCCGCTCAAATTCTTTAAATTCGGCCACTGGGTAACTAACAAAAACTAACAAAAAGCGTACTGTGAGGCATGGTTTACAAAACGTATACTCTATATAACCGATTTCTGTGTATTGAACAAATTAGAACTTCTCTCCCTCTGTAGGGGCAACACAGCTATACTCCAGGGTCTTCAGGGGTGTCCTAATCTGGAACGTGACGAAAACGTCACAAAAAGGTCCCACACAAAATTTGGGCCTGATTGGTTCAGCCGTTTTGACATTTATTAGATACAAACAAACAGACAGTCAGACAAGCTAAATTTATATATTGATATGGTTTGAAAGATATAAGAAAAAGAAAAAATCAGTTTCTTTATTTATAAATATTTTAAACTAGACTTCCTAAAATATAATCGGAATATTGAGACTATTTATTCTGTTCTCTCCAGTCAGCAAAACTTCCTTAACAATATTTTGATTTGAGGCTAAAGATTATAAAATATATAATAAATATCATAACTATTAGATCCGTTAGTAAAAATATGAGTTCACAAATAAGGAAACGTTATGGAATGTTGCCTTTATTGTCTGATTTAAGGATAACACGATTAGCATAACAAAGAATTTAAAACATTTTTTTCTGAAGTTTGCATTTCCATATTTGAAGAATTACGGGTTTCAAAATGCGTAATTACATGAAAGTTTGATTGCGTATTCCACAAAATTTTACGCTCATTGTCTCACTTTTGCGCAATTATGAATTTAGCGGAAATAAGCGCAAATGGTGCGCCGGAAATAAGCGCAAATGGTGCGCAAAAATAGGTTTAATAATGATTTATTCATGATGTGTTTTTGCAATGAAAGATCAGAGAAAAGTGTAAACTCTTAATTTAAAGTATTTCAAATTATTTTTTTTCTTCTCTTTGTAAAGTATGATCACGAAAAAAATATCCTTACCAGTATAAACAGCTGTGTTAGAGAAACCAAGAAGATTCACAGCTGTTTCAGCCTTAAAGAACAGAATTACTATCATTGTAAAACTTCCTTTGATTACTAATTTGAAGAAAAGACTTTAGCGAAACACAAAAAAGTACCTTAGAAGCTCTAATTCCTGCCAGACAGGAAAATATTATTGGATCCTCACATTTTGGCATCGGGACCTGATAAAAATAACAACATAATGGCTCGTCAGACCTGAAAACTTTAGAATTGGACAATGGACATTGGACATTGGACACCCTCCTGATCGCTTATTGTGGAAACTTTTAATTTAATTGTTAATCCTCTGTTTTGGAAATCCCTGTTGGATTGTGACCAATTAAAGTTATCTCATTGATTGCACTCGCAAATTTTCCAAATTCTGGGCAATCTGATTCTCTTCTTATTGGTTGAATTTTATATAGTTTCCAGGAGTTGATCCCGATATCCATAATTCTAAAATTTCAGCTAAAAACTCATAATTCAAACTTAATATTTGTGTTAAAATATCCAATTTAAGAAATGGAAAATTGAAAATCAGAAAATAGAAACTGTTTAACCTTGAAAATCAATGTTTACCTTATATTTTTCAAGAAATGAGTCCGAATTCAACGCAAATGCAACCTAATATAAGATTTGTCATGCAGTCGTGTTTTGAAGACTACTTTGAACTCCGTAAATACACTGATATAATATAGAATTAAATGTTGAGAAAACCTTTTAGATAATATTAATTGTTATGTATTGAACCAGCACTGAAGAAAATAAATTTTAAAAAACCTACTCCGTCGTTTGTGGGAAACACTGTAAAAATCCAAAACAATTATTTATCAAAACAAACCTCCACTTCTTTGAGAGGGATATGAACAGCACCTTGCAAGACTCCATCTTCAACCAGTTCAGTTTGATTACGTACATCAACAATCAATGCAGTTCCATTCGCTGCAATAGGAGTTTATAACTTTAGTCTTTGGACTATATATTGTTGAAATTTCCAATGACTCTTATTCTAAAGAGGGTCAGGCATTCAAAAGGATTCTCTCTAAAAAAACAATTCTGCCTAAATAAAGGGTGTCCAACGAAAAATGGCAGTTGGTGATTAGTTTTAACATGTCTTCTTCCTTGATTTGATAAGTTTTTGACAAGTTCATAAAAACCAAAGAAAATTACCAAAAAATATCCCATGGCTGTCATATTATTGTAACAATATATTTGAGTAAAAGATTTTTTGAACGGAGTAAACAATAGAATAAAGCTCTTCGCTCTTAACTTTGAAATCATTGTTACTAAAATATAATTGCTTTGTAATATTTTTATTGTTCTCTTTGGATTTAAAGAACTTGTCAAAAACTTATCATATCAGGAAAGAAGACATGTTAAAACTATTCACCATCTGTCATGTTTCGTGGGACACCCTGTATGTGAAAGATCTCGTTTTTCTAGGTTAAAAATATTTCATAATGTTCTCCCATGGTTTAGTAGTTAAATCCGCAAGTCATTATTACAAGTAGGGATGTTAACGTTTTCATTTTTTTGAAAAACGATCGTTTTTTTCGTTTTCCGATCGTTTTTTGTTTCGTTTTCCGATCGTTTTAAAAACTATCGTTTTTTAAAGTTTTTAAAACGATTGTTTTTAAAATGATCGGAAAACGAAAAAAAAAACGATAGGAAAACGAAAAAAACGATCGTTTAATGATTGTTTTCAAAAACGATTAACAACCCTAATTACAGGCAACCAACAGTTGAAAATAACCATTCATTCATTCATTCATTGTGAAGTAATTCTCCATCTTCCAAATAGGAATGTTGAGAATATCTTGATTTCTTCATGTGTGGTCTGCTATAGAATCAGATGTAGTTTCAGTTTTTCTCAAATCAGCAGCCACTCCATTCTCAATGATTCTTATCATACAGTTTTTTAAACTGACCTGTATTTTTTGCATGTTTAACATCATAGGGTAAAGCATTCCATAGGTCAATAACTCTGTGTGAGAAAAAAATCTTCCTTATCTCCAGCTTAACAACAGGTTTAACAAGATTAAGACTGTCTTGATTTAACCTTGTGACTTGTTCTCTCAAACCAACAAATTTAAACCAGGTGTTCTTGTCAACATTGTCACTCAAATCCATTGCCTATCTTAAAAGTTTGAATTATGTCTGCTCTTTTTCTTCTATTCTCAAGTGTTTGAAGATTCAGCTCCTTGAGTTTGTCTTCATATGTTGATCCCTTTAATCCAGACACAAAGTAGACTGCTCTCATTTGAACTCTTTCTAAAACATCACAATCTTCTTTCGTCCATGGATTCCAGACACAGGATGCAAACTAAAGATGACAGCGAACATATTGTTTATAGAGTCTGATAAAGGTGAAACGGTCTCTGAAATGGAAGGCTCTTGTCATTTGACCTAAGGCTTGGTTGGCCTTCTGAGCAACATGCCCAGTTTGAACATGCACCATTCAATACAACCCTCTGTTTCCGGTCAGTTAACCAGCTTCTTATCCATTTAAGCAGGTTATCCGTGAAACCATGGGCTTCTAACTGTGTCAAAAGTCTTTCTCTGGGTACTTTATCAAAAGCTTTCTGGAAATCTAAGTATAAAATATCAACAGAGTCCCCCTTGTCCACGGCTGCAGTAACAGTTTCCATAAACTCAAGTAAATTAGTAGTTACATACTTATTTTTCATAACGCCATGTTGAGAGGATTGGATCAAGTTGAATTTTTCCAGGTGTAGAACCATTTCATTCCATGAGCTTGCAGGGTATACTTGTTAATGAGACTGGCCTGTAGTTTTAAGCGCTACCTTTACTTCCTTTTTTAAAGATTGGTGTAACATTGGCGTTTCTCCAATCTGATGGTACAAGACCTTCGCCCATTGATAAGTTAAAAATCAAACTCAAGGGTACACTTATTTCATCACAGAATGTTTGTAAAAATTTTACAGAAATACCATCTGGACCCGGAGCAGAACCAACTTTCAATTTCATTATTTTTTTTCTCAGACTAGCTTCCTCAAAGATGATATTTGGGAGACATGAGTTTGTTAGTTTTCTAGTCACTGGAATAGTTGTTATATCTTCATCAGATTTTCAAAGATTCAATCTTGATCAGAAAATACTTTAAAGATTATCGTTGTGAGAAGGACAAAACACTATAAATGTAGCCATTGCGCCAACATTCCCTTTCATATGCTTTAAGCTTAGCATTTTTTATATTATACTGTAGATCTAAGAATTAATGCTTTCAATAAAGCTGGCCTCTACTGACTCTACTAAATAAGACAAAACATTCCTTTCTATTAAATAAATAAAATTCACCTATATGCTTCTTTACATCGTTGAAATCTACGGTATTGGGAAGGTGAATACCGGAGGAAACCCCCATCACATGCTCATTCCTCCAAACACATGATCTCAGGGGTTTTAAGACAAGGGCCTTTGGAAAATAGCTTGGTTGAAGATGAAAGGATGAGAATCCTTGAATTCCCCAGGTATTCAGTCTAAAGATAGCTGTCCACTGTCCAAGAAGCCTTGAAGAATTATAAATCTTTATTAAACTTTGCATGAAATTCAAGGAAGACAATTAAAGGTGTGTTTAATTAAGGATTACACACAACAATGAGACGATTGTACGAACTTAATACTGTCTGTTTACTCATATCTATCATGTTTTGCTTCTGTGAACTCTTTTCTGGTTTGCCATAATAATAATAATAATAATAATAATAAACTTTTTGAATTAATTTGATCTTTTAAAATGTTTAGTGTATATAAAAGTTTGAAGTACAAGGCTAAGTAAGGTGAACCCGAGAATGACTCATTAAATTACACCTGTAGAAAAACTAAGCATGAGTGTTCTTCTTTCTTTGCGTTTAAAAACTCGTTAAATTATAATAAAAACTTAACGTTGTGTACCGTCTTATGGCATGATCAAATGTCAATAAAACAAAATAAACTATAGGGGCTTCGTCAACAAGGGAGGAAACCCCCGGACGCCATTAGCCTCAACTATGCAGACACGAGCCTCCGTTATACAGAATAATTTCTTTGAAATTCTTGGTTTTTACATGTAGTAAAGAAATTCTTGTACTTTTTTCGAAATAATGGCATAAAAAGTTTATCAAAGATCAGAATTATTAATCAATTAATATAAATAAAGACAAATCATGACATTTGTTACGCAAAAAGGTAAATATTTAGAGAAAAAAATCTGTAACTAATTTTATTAGAGATATTATCTTGATACCTTTTTTTAATTTTTAAAGATTGATAATAAAAAATTTGACATTAGCAAATAATCTGAATGTATAAATTTTTTCCAAAAAAAGGTATTGCTTAAATCAAAGGTTAAAACAAAATAAACTAAGTTCAATTCAGAAATGAATTTCCAAATAAATAGCCTCCTTACTGCGTAAGAAATGTTTTATTGTAAAATATAAATCTTATAGATTCTTTTTCCCCTATGTTGAAAAAAAAAAATGTAAAAACCAAGAGTTTTAAGGAAGCTGTGCTGTATTACGAAGGCTCGTTTACTGCATAGCGGAGACTCTTACTGCATGACGGAGGCTCGGTCTGCCTAGAAAATCTCGGAGGCTTGTGTCGCATTGCGGAGGCTCATGGCGTCCGGGGGTTCCCTCCCTCCGTCAACCTAATCTCTGAAATATAATTCTCAAGTCAACAATCACAAAATAACCCTAGTCCTGGCTTTCAAAATAACTGAAGACATAAAGAATTTTGATAATTTTTTTTTTAATAAATTCAAATCTAAACGAAATACTTAATATCTGCGGTACTATTGACAGAACAAAAAGGCCGACCACATTTTGGAAATACCAGAATTAGGAGAATTGTGTGATTATTGTTTCCAGAATCATACATGGAACAGTTGGTTGATATGGAACGAATGCCAAAAATAATTTCGAAGATCTAAGACGACCTTTAAATCGTCTTTCTACTGTCCAATTTCGTGGGGCACCCTGTATCTTTGACATTTGTGTAAGTATTACTAAAAAAAACTCTGATAAGTTCTTTATTAATGATTAAAATTTAAAAAGAAGTGCCTCGATAGGCATTCAAAAAAAGTTTATTAGATATGTTATCCGACGCCTAGATCTCTAAGTGCAAAAAACCCTCTTGTTATTCTTGCAAAAATGTTTGTAGATTTTGTACAAGCTTAATCTTATTCTGTTATACGTACAAAACTTTAAAACTGAAAGATCAATTATTTTGTTATGATGCACCTCGGTCTGCCTAGTAATCCCTGACTTATTGTAAATTTTCTAAACCCAGTAATATATTCCAATATATTGTAAACCCTTTTAATATTAATTAGATGGAGATAAAATTGCTATAATACATACATATAGTTAACAATTTAAAAATAGTTGCAGATATTTTGCCTGTAACATTATAACTTGTATGTGTATTTCTAGCAATAAACTGTCTTATCTTATTTAAACTCTGTATCAAAACCAAATAAATTTCGAAGTTTTCATTTTTGATCATTCTACGAATTTGAGTTATTGGAGAGATGTAGAACATAATCCAGATTTCATAACAATCCATATTTTGAGATCAACCCATAACAAAAAATAACCTAATTAATAAATCAAAATAAAGAATAAATCAACCAAGAAGATATTTTATGAAAATTGATTAACGGGGTAAGTTTCCTGCAAGTTTCTTAAACATTTTCCCGCATTAACATATTAAATCGATTAAAAGAACATTGCAGAGAGGACCAGAAAACTGTGGAATTAATGTCACCGTGAACCTATCTTTAACTGACATATTTCTAAACATATTCAGAGAACTTTTTTTTAGAAATAGTTCATTTGCAAATTACAAAATCCTTAACAACATTATATTTCATCAATAAACAATGAAAGTTATCAAATGTCATTTCACATGCCATTATTTTAATTTCAAATATACTGTTTGATTCAAATCTGTATAATGTTCTAAAACACCGCCATAAACGATGTGATTTGAGAGATTTTGGACTTTTAAAAGTTTCTGCAAAAATGGGAAAAGTTTAAGAAATATGACATAGAGATGTTTAAGGTATTTTTCAAGGGGCAACTTCCCAATTTACCCAAAATGTGTAAATTCCATAACGGCGACCCAAAGGTTATGTTAGGCCTTCTAAGGCGCCACAGGCTAAAATGGGAGAAGGCGAGCGCTGAGGCTAGAACAGGCTTGGGAAGTTACCTAACATCAATATGGTTTATTCTAAATATTTGTTTTTCATACACTGAAACACAATGCCAAATTTTGACCATGACAGAAAATTTATACAAAAAACGAAACTAAAACGGAGCGTGCTCAAACGATAGTTTTCCTTTTTTCTCTCATATAATAAAATATTGCAACGTTAAATGAAAGAAAACTTAATCAGAATAGTTTCAGAAATGGTGGAAGTATTGTTTTTAAGTTTTTAAGAATCCTATCTAAACGAAACCCTTTATATTGTCTTAGCTTAAAAAAAGGAATAGGTAAATTTGAAAATAAGCCAAGAAGTATTTCAAATTAAAACATTTTCAGATTGAAAATGAATCCAACCTGACAATTCAGTGCGGTTTTAAAAACCCGACTTAAATTACATAATGCAACCTAATAGAGACTTTACACGCACCTCTGCTCCATTTAGTAAAAGTAAATTCAACCCATATAAGGAATGAAGTCTGACTGCGTCAACCTTGTAGCACCGGCTGTCCATAGAGCTAGGTACAGTACAAACTGGGACCGGAAAGGTTGACTCGGCTCGGATATTTAAATGTACCACAGTTGTCCGTTTTTAGTTAATAAACATTAATTCTTCAGCCCAAACCTGACCCTCAGGCCCCATAATCTTTCACAGAACTATTCCCCGCTAATTAAGTACAGAAATACAAATTGTGCTTTTGATTGTATTTAGCTACCATGTCTACGGGCTAAAGGATTATGTTCAGAAGTCAGGACTTGACATTTTTTACACAAACTCTTTCTTTTTTAAAGATTTACAACTTTCCTGCTTCCTTTACTGTTCATTTTGTCTGAAATAACGCAAAAAGGTGTTCACTATCGGTTATAGATAAATTTCTTATCACAAAAATGCAATATAGTTATCACGGAAATTACAATAGTTTTTTACAATTTACATGCAGTCAACGACATATTAAGCAATAAATTTTCATGATTTTCAAAAAGATAGTAGTTTATTTCAAAAATGTCCATCAAGTTACATGTAACGTGTTTCCAACACTAAATGTTTTCACAATACAATTAAGTAATAATAAAGAAATATATAGGCTGAAAATTCATAAAAAAGTGATACTCATGAAATGATAAATAAAATTTTACCAAAAATTAAAATATATAATTCTAAAATTAATTTTTCCATTGTGAGGAAACAGGGCTAACCTACAGGGCTACATACGAAGGGGGACACTTCAAGAGACGACTAAACAAAACTAATTCAATATTTTCCGCTACGTTTTTGGTCGAAGCTAATTGTAATATTTTTTCTTATTTTTTGCAAAATCATTTAGAAATCATTCGAAGTGAGGAAACCAATCTTTTTTGAGTTTTATGTCGTTCTTAATGTCTCTTTCTTTGTAAGCAATGTTTAAATGGAATGTTGTAACTTAGCCCTATCCCTGCGGGGTACTTGAAAACCAGGATATGCTGGGGGGGGTATATTTGACCCTTCCCTCTCTAAATCCTATGTTTCGTGTCCAAATATGACAAACGATACATCATTGAAAAGCTCTTATGCTCTACTTAAAGAATTTGCAAATATTTCTTTGCAAAACTTGTGCAATCCGTTTTCTTATGGTATAGGCTTTCCAAAAGCCAAAAAGCTACAATTTACCAAAATCTGACAACTAGAAGCGTGTCAAAACAAAGATTTAGTTTGTTACAGGAAAAAATGTATCCCCCCCCCGTATGAATAGTGTTTCAGTCGTTTGTGTAAAAGTTATTTTAAAAACATTTTTTATCTCAAAGAAAATATTGAAATTTTTTTTTGATAAAATAAGTTAAATATAACATTACAAAAAGAATTTATACAACATTAATACAGAATTTAAAAAAAATTACGGTTTCCAAATCAAGTTGAAACATGTAAAACACCATCTCTAACCTTCTCCAACAAACTATTTTTATCCTTAGGATCACAGGAGAGCTTTGTGAACAGCTTCAAGATATCAAAGCTCCTCTACTGCAGTGGTTTTACATAAATTGTTAGTTTTAATTTAGTATTTCTTAAGAAAAAAACATGGTTTGATGATTCGATTTTTAAATTTTTAAGACTGAGGTTCAATTCATTTCTGTTCTTCAACCTGGATCTTATGTTTTGATTTTGTACAGAGTTACCCATAAAGGATGAGACTTCAGAGACGACTGTACGAAATTTATACTGGCTGTTTCTTAATATTCATGATTTCCAGCAGCTGTTGAGTTCTTTATTTTTTCTTCGATATTATTAAATATGTTTATTGTCTATTAAAGACAGAAGTCTCAATACTTTAAAAACGTAATTTTTTAAAAGTTTTAGGTCGTCTTTACAGTCTCATCCTTTGTGAGTAACCCTGTACAATTTGTATCAGATATTGAATACAAATGGTGGGTTACTTCCCTGATGAGTTTTATAATTATTTTCAGTTTATATATTGTATAATGTGTATGAATTATACAGCAAATTATGTTTGGAATAATGTCTGTTTAAGTTGGATTATTTCAGCACAAAAAAAAACAGATTTGGATTAGTCTTTGAGGTCGGAAATATTGTGTGGAGTATCGTGAATCTTGAATACTTGATCTCAATATCATATATCCGTATCCGTTTAAATTATCCCTGTCTTCAGTATACTTTCATCCATCTCTTTTAACCAGTCTAGTAGTGATGTCCAAATTTTATTCAGTTGGACGTTAGACTTAGTTTCTCTGACGCAAATTCAAATATTTCATTAATTTGATTCTAATCAAGTTTACGCTTGACTGCAGTATAGCGCTCCATGTACACCGCATACCCAGGAACAGAATCAAGGCTCTTCACGTCGAATAAGTTCCCTTCAAGGGAAACCAAAGAAACAGAACTGAAAAAAATATATTATTATTTTTAAATCCCCTGATGTAATGAAAATAATATGATAATCTTCTGAGGAAAAAAATGTAATAATGGAAATTCAAGGCCACAGACAGGTAAAGAATGCATCAAGATTATATCATCGAGTTTAAGAATTCCATTATTTATTACATTTTTTATCCTCATAAGATTATTATTATATCATATTTGTGAGGTTCCATGGGCACATACCCAAGAAAATATATTTAAAAACTCCTGGTGAAATAAGACTATTCAAGTTGGAACAATTGACATTATGAAGGACTGCAAATAAGTTTAAATTTCATTGAACTATCGCTGTTTTTTATTTTCTAATGTTACAATGCTAAAATGTTAGAAAGCCTCTTATAAGTAAAAGTTGATTCTTTATTTGAAAATAATTCATGTGGTGTCATTGTTTCCTTAGTTTATTTTGTTAATCAATTTGTAATGCATTTGCTTGTTTTTTTTTTCAAGTGGATGCTATATTTAAATATAGCATATAGTTTTTAGATCGGGAGGAGGTAGAGAATAGTAGTGGGTTTTCTTAATCTACTGATCAAAATAGTGAAACCATTTATAGAAGAAATCGCTTGCTGGATATTAGATACTAAATCTTCCAAAAAAGTAGAGAAAAGTGGGTTGTTAATTTTATACATTTTGCCCCCCACCCCCATTTCCACTGTACTGTCAGGACTAGGGTTAAGATTTAAATGGAAATTCCTGAATAAAGGTATTTTAATACTTCAAGGAAACGAAAAAGGTAAATGAGCATGAAAAGGTAAGTTTGCAACTTTGTATGTTTTAATAAAGGAAAAAAGGTAAATTTGCATGTTTTAATAAAGGAAAAAAGGTAAATTTGCATGTTAAATTATAAAAGAAAATGTTAAGTGAGCATGTTGTCAGAACAAGATAATTATGTTAATATCAATATTGATTTATGATTAAATGATCAATATAAGGAGCGGCGGTTAAAAATAAGTATTCTTTAACAAGTGTAATAATTTCCATTCTTCATTGCTCTGAGCGTGTAAGAATATACTTTCTTTCAATTCTTACATAAGCCGAGCGTTAAAGAATAAAAATTCTACAATCTACAGTGTAGAATTTAGCTTTAGAAGATAGCTTTACTATGAAGTTTGTGCTCAGGCATGAATTTAATTCTTCGCTAAAGAGAGGGTCAACCTGAGTTCAAAATGTAAAATATCAAAACCTAGGACCGAGGGAATCCTGAGAAAATCCACATTTAAGATTTGAAGGAATTCAGGTTTCAGTTCTGATTTCACAGATACTTGAAAGTTCAATATATTCTCGCATGAATATTTTAGGGCAAATATATATAAGTAAGACCCTTATTATTTTAGCCGTATTTTGGGGGTCATATAAAACGATGTTTAGTCTAAAACGCCTTTAAATGGAAGTTTCTGCGCTAAGCATACATTTTTTATTTTTTTTTTTCAAACAGAGATCTAAATACAATGCAAACTGTTTATTAATATGCACATTTTTTATTTGTCAGTATTTTCTCTTAGTGTATAAACTTCTATGATAATAAAAAACAGTGCTTAGGATCCATTTAATTTTGATGCGGATCCGGATTCAAAAACTATGGTTCGCTGGTCACCTCAGCTATGAAGTAGGTTTTAAAAACAAAGCTACCTAAGGGTTTTACAAATTCTGAAAGTAGACAATGCCTAGAACCAGCATGTAGATTTTTGAAATTTCATTTAAATTATATTTTGTAGTTAGACTTATAGAAAGCGTTTGACTCTTTAAGTTTTCGGGAGATTGTCAAGAAATTTAAAAAGTTTTGAGCTTTCCTGCTTATTTGTTTTCATCCTATGATAAATTTATCAATGTAGAATTAACAAATCAGAAGAAATATAAACCATATAAACAATGTTTTATAGGGTATATATACTGGTTTACAGTGTTTATATATGATTGCAACCAAACAGCGGAAGATATTGCAAATTGCAATAATATTTGCGTAAGGCTGGGTAACTTGCGTATACTATATATGCGCTTCATATGGCAAATTTACAAATTTATTTTCGAAACTGAGGAGCAATAAAGAAAGCTTTAAGAATATTGTACATCTTAGGGCCATTAACAGAGGTCAATATGGTCTTATTTCTAAGAAATGAACGGTTTAATGTTAACTTTGTTATTTCTGATTATCAATTGAGGAGCCCGCATGCCGCAAAACATGTTTAGGTGGCGCTTGTTTACTTCTGCACCCCCCCCCCCCCTCCCATATTAAAGCAACCAGTTGCCAATCATATTTTAAATAGAAAATGTTGAGACCTTTCCATATAGGCTTTTATAAAACAATATGAAGATTGTATAATTTGAAGACTTTATTCAAAATTTAAAAGTTTAAAGATTTAAAATCTTGGAAAATTATAAAAAAATTTATTTGAACCCTATGACCCCAAGTTTTAAGTAAAACCATGTTCAGACAACACAAATTACACGATATCATAAGTCCTTAGTCCTTACCTATCTGAGAAGAGTTGAGAGGGAACAGCTTCTAGAGCAAGACAGTTTTCCTCTAGTCTTAGAGTCTTCAGTCTAGGACAGGCAGCAATACAGGGAGATACAGAGGACACCTAGAACATTCAAGGGATAAGAGGACACCTAGTAAATACAGGGAGATACAGAGGACACCTAGTAAATACAGGGAGATACAGAGGACACCAAGAACATTCAAGGGATAAGAGGACACCTAGTAAATACAGGGAGATACAGAGGACACCTAGAACATACAAGGGATAAGAGGACACCTAGTAAATACAGGGTGATACAGAGGACACCTAAAAAATATACAAGGAGATACAGAGGACACCTAGAACATCCTTGGAATAAGAGGACACCTAGTAAATACAGGGGGTTACAAAGGACACCTAGATAATAAAGAGGGATACAGAGGATACCTAGAATATTCAGGGGATAAGAGGACACCTAGTAAATACAGGGGATACAAAGGACACCTAGATAATACAGGGGGATAATAGGACACCTAGTAAATACAGGGGGATACAGAAGACACCTAGTAAATACAGGGGGATACAAAGGACACCTAGAAAATACAGGGGGATACAAAAGACACCTTAAAAATCGGATACAAAGGACACCTAGTAAAAACAGGGGATACAAAGGACACCTAGATAATACAGAGGGATAATAGGACACCTAGTAAATACGGGGGGATACAGAAGACACCTAGTAAATACAGGGGGATACAAAGGACACCTAGAAAATACAGGGGGATACAAAGGACACCTCAAAAATCGGATACAAAAGGACACCTAGTAAAAACAGGGGATACAAAGGACACCTAGATAATACAGAGGGATAATAGGACACCTAGTAAATACAGGGTGATACAAAAGATACGCCACCCCACTCAGAGCTCCTATATCTAGGTTCTCATCGTTGCTGTTCTTTTATCCTCCTCTCTCTTCACCTCCAGGATGGTACCGCTAGTCTTTATACTATTGTGATCTTTGTCTTGTCCATGTTCTTTCATCTCTTTTATGCCTTATCTCTAGCGGTGTTCTTGTTCCAGATATATGCCAAGAAGAAGATCCTAAGGCCTTCCAGTGTTACTATCATATTATCTTCTGGATCCTAGTTCCCCTGGATCCTCGTACTCTCTCTCTCTCTTTCTCCTGTGGCTCGTCCTGCGCGTCCTCGAGCTCCTCCTGCTCGAGCTAGACCAGGCGGCTCTTCTCCTCCTTGCTTCCCGTGTTCCTATCCTAGAAGCGGCCAGGCGACCTCTGCCTGGACTTAACTAGGAGGACTCTCTTGACCGAAGCCGATACCACAGATGTGTTACTTGCGATACCTAGTAGATACAGGGGGATACAAAGGACACCTAGAAAATACAGGGGGATAAAAAGGACACCTAGAAAATACAGGGGGATACAGAGGACACCTAGAACATTCAGGGGATACAACGGACACCTTGTAAATACTGGGGGATATACAAGACACCTAGATAATACAGCACAGTGCGTTTTCCTGGTTTGTGCATAAAACTGATCTGTGAAAAATCAAAGACGACATTCAAACCCTTCTGACTACGTTTTCTTAGAATGGCTTGCAGGGATGAATTAATTGAATATATTCATAACTTAATGCTACGGGACGATTTTTTTATCTGTGGACTCAAAGTACACACTCTAAAGGTTCTCAGCATATATTTTAACAGTATCATGATCTTAAACCCTAAACATAACATTGCAGTGATTTTAGGGTATTTCATAAAAAGTGTCTGAACTTTTTAATTTCAGCCTCTCAAGACGAATTGTGGAGAAAACAAGATTTATACAACTAAAATATTCTTAAATTTTTATTATTTGAGGTTTACCCCCTATAAAACATTGTTAACACGGTTATTTTTCTCCGATTTGTTAATTCTACATTAATAAATTTATCATTTGATAAAATTAATTAAGCAGAAAAGCTCGAAACATTTTGGATTGACTAATAATTTCACAAAAAGTTTCGAGTCAAACACCTTTTTCAGTCTAAACTAGACATAAACAACAAAGTTTTAATGAGATTTTCTCAAAAAGGGCTGAACAGGGATTTCTAAAAATCTACATGCTAGTTCTAGACAAAGGCTACTTTTAGAAGGTATAAAAATCTTTTGCGTTTTTGTTTTTAAAACCTACGGTGGACTAGATTAAATTATAAATACGATGCTTGGCTTGCCCATGACATATAGGACACTGATAAGTGTAAAGTTATGCCCAATCATCATACTGTTAGAATATATTATTATTATTATTATTATTAACAATCAACCTACAGACAAAGTACCATGACCTGTATGCTTGAATACAATGAAAGATATATATATGAAGGACTAATGAGTACACATAATACATTTACAAACTTGGAGGAATCTCAAACAATGACCGACTACTTTGTGAACGTATGAATCTGTGGTTAGATATTCTTAGAACAATCTCCTGCTTTAATAATTACTTGGTTCTGGTTTACGATGATTTCTGTTGCTTCTAACCCCTCTACACTATCAGGAATCTAAAAAATATATATTTTGTTTTGTTCTAGCTTTGCATATATTTGCAATAATTGACCACAAAAATTCTTTCAAAAATAGTATTAAAACAATGAGGAAAACAAAATTAAGTAGACTATATATCTTTTTTAACAGATAAACCGGGCAATCCAGAGGCCGAATTTAAAGAATTTGAGCGGCGGCTTAAATTTAAGCCGCGGCTTAAATATGGTTGGTTCCACTTAAAATTGTATTAAATGTTTCAAGATTCAAGCCGGCGCTGAATTAAAACCGGGGTTTGACGGATTTAAGCGGCGGCTCAAATTCTTTAAATTCGGCCTCAGGTCATATTGAATTACGAAAAGATCTCAATTTGGAATAAGTTTTGGCATTGGAGGATGTGGAAACTTTTCAGCGATTATTTCTTAAAAAGGGTTTACAACTGTTTAGTCTTCTATACAGAGCAAGGTTTAAAACCATTAAGCCTATTCTTATCAGAGAGAAAGGTGAAGATAAGTTCAGAATATCTTGATGAAGGACTCACATACCAGTGAACTAGTTCAACTCTTAATGACACAAGAACTAGCTGAATCCCCCTTTTACAAAGATCTAGCAAGACGAGTAGAACCCATTGATCAGACGATAGTAACAATAAACTCTACATCAGCAGCATTGCTAAAAGCACATACAATAAAGGAAATAATAAGCTAGAGGTAAATTCTTTTAAATCCCCGTCAGCTCTAACGATACCTAAAGTATGGTGGAGAAAACATGAATCCTGGTCTCTAGCTTTCACAGAGTTTAGAGTGGGAAATGCCAAGCTTGGAAAAAGTTATGATCATCCGAAAGATTTTGCAGTTCCAAATCATCTGGACAGGGTTTTGGCATGTTCTTTGTGCCTTACATTGACAAAAATGAAACACATCTTGTACATTGTACTGCAAAAGTAGATGTCAGGAAAAACTTGATGTAACACAATAGTAGATGTCAGGAAAAACTTGATGTAACACAATAGTAGATGTCAGGAAAAACTTGATGTAACACAATAGTAGATGTCAGGAAAAAACTTGATGTAACACAATAGTAGATGTCAGGAAAACACTTGATGTAACAGCAGAAGTCTCACTGCAGTCTTATATTAACACTAACAGACAACTGGGAAAACAATCAGTAAACGTAGCTAGAAAATTCCTTGGGGCCAAAACAATCTATACTTGCAAGACTATGTGACACAAAGATACATACTGCTAGAACTCAGGGACCAATTCTTCTCCAAAATTTATGTGAGGCTGAACTAAAAGTAAGTTTTAAGCAACTTGGTTTAGGATTTGCAACATATTGGTTAGAATAATGGTAAGGCCAAAAACTAGTTTTTAATAAATGCTTGCCCTTTAAATTCAAATTTTTTCTAAAGTAAGCATATATTTATAAGTTTACACCTCAACTTCAAATTAACCTTGATAATAGTGTGCACTGCATAGAACTGCTATTGTGTACCCGCTCACATCAGGCTATCTGCGTAGTTCGTAGAATAAGCCATTATTTTTTTCGAATAAATTAAATCTTTTTTGAGTGAACTTTTGCGAGACACTCTTATTGAACCTAACTTCTTATGTCTTACCTTGGTCAGACTATTGTTGGAAAGATTGATTGAATTGAGGTGTTTGAGACCGCAGAATCCAACAGGGAACTCTACAAGGTTGTTGTGAGACAAATTCACTTCCCTTCAAATATATTATTTAACTATTAATAAAATACAAAAAACTGTGTATTAAGAATTTAATTTCAATAGGACAACAGGTGGGTTTTTTGAAAACAGTTTTAAGCTATCTGCTGCAGTAATTTAATTATATTTTTATTTTTATATATTGGAAATTTGTTATAATGTTTACTTTGATTTACATGAAAGATGATAATAGAGAACACTGTTTCAAGAAATAATTTCAGGATTATAACAAAGAAATTTTTTTGAAATATACATACTTAAGATTCTTGAGTTTGTTGACCCCTGATGGAACTGTGGCTAGGATATTGTAGGATAAATTTAGAATTTCTAGTTTTATCAAATTCTCGAAACTCTCTGGAAGCTCTTTTATCCTACAGTCAAATTCTTCAAAATATAATGCGAGAAAATAAGATTAAAAATATTTTTATAAAAATATAGAAAACACACCCAAATAATCCAAATTACGCTTATATATTATATGCCTTCGGAAATTAAAGGATTTTATAACAGGGGGAGGGGGGATTATTTGTTAGGAAAATATACACCCCTGTGAAATAAACAGGTTTATAACTACTCTAAACCCATGCTACCATGTTTTTTCCAGTAAAATGAATATCATCAAAAATACTTGGCCGTACACTACACAAAGTATTGTATATAGTACAAACCAAATAACATAAATTCAACCATGGCTCTGGTCCTAAATCTGTGTTTAAAATATGCACGACTATATTGAAAGTTAACGTAATGAATAACGGGGTGAATTTAATTCATAACAAATGATATTTTGTTTTTCTCTTATTAAGAATTTGTTTCCTATTTTTAGATATGTTTAAGCTCTTCAGCAGTTTAAATGCACCTGTAACAAAGATTCTAAAAATATGAGAACATTTTTTTTAGCCATTTTATCACGGGTAAATACTTTTAAATGTTAAAAATGATTATATTTTCAGCCATTTCTCAATTATTTTAAACTATTTTTTGATAAAAAAATGTTCTTCCTTTATAGTTCTTAACAAACAAAATTTGTTCAGTGCCAAGGCCCAAAAAATAGGAGTTCTGTATTTATCTAAGAATTTGGAAAATATTTAATCATCAAATGTTTTACCTATATTAGCCGGCAATGAAGGGATCTTATTATTCGATAAATCCAAGTTCCTCAGCTTGTCAGCGACCTAATTTAGAAGAAGTTCTTAAACAGACTTTCAAGAAATAAAGCTTTCTGTTTTAAATTACAAAATAACCAAATGATACTCGTTGACAAATTAGAATATTTGACTTCGACGCAACTATTTCATACCTTCGCCAACTCCGGCGGAAATTTATCAATGCCGCGCTCCGTGAAGTTTAGCGCGCCAGTCTTTTCAGCAGTTTCTAAATGCTTCTTCAAGCTTCCAGCTGCATTACCCATTTTTCAAATTCTATTTATAAATCTGAAAAAAACGTATTTTATCACAGGATTACAATATTTCAAATATATGAGCAATTTATTACTTTTTCAAAAAATTCAAGGATAAATAAAATAATTCACAAGAGCAATGAATTTAAGAAGGCGCAGACATTTCAAACACATGTGTGGCTTAAAATCAGAACTTTTTCAAACAATGCTCTTTTATGATTATTATCTAAATTTGTTTTTAGCTGCACAACTTTGTAAAAGTATAAACATAGTTTGTTCATGTAAGGTTATTTTCCGTGCTACTTTTCACCTTTCAATACATAAAAATTTTACGTTTAAGTTATTGGAACTGGATACAAATACTAATATTGGAACTGGATACAAATACTAATATTGGAACTGGATACAAATACTAATACTGATCGACGAACATACATTCAAGATTTCCTGTAAAATTGTGACATTTGCCGTTTTCTTGTAAAATATGTAAATTATCTAAACTCAGTCTTGAGGCTCCATATACCACGGTCGTTCTCCCGCCTGAAAGAATCATAAAATAAGTTTAAGTTTTTTTTAAACATACACATATCAACCGTTTAAACATACACACATCAACTGTTTAAACATACACATATCAACCGTTTAAACATACACATATCAACAGATTAAACATACACATATCAACCGTTTAAACCTAAACATATCAACCGTTTAAAAATGTCTTCAGCTGAGTCAGCAATTTATATCTCGAAAACGGGATTTAATAAAGCAAAACTGTCAGAGAAACTTCATCTTTTGAAATAAATTAATCTTCATGCTTGAAAAACAAATTAGAACAGTTGACTCCGACCTGAAATCACATATTTGTTTGAGAAATGCCTTGAACAGCGGACTCTTCTGACTTGGCAAAGCTTTCTGGAACTTTCCAACCAACTCCGCCGTACTCGCCTCACCGTCCTTCTTCGCCTAAACATCATGACTCATGAGGGAATATTCAAATACTAAATAGTGTTTTAAAATAAGAAATGATTAGAAAATGTATTAGATTTAAGGGAAAATTCATTGGTTGGTTCCTTAAACTAACAAAAATAAAATAAAAACGATTTCTAAAGGATTATTTTGGAGCGCTGACCACTGACCAGCTATCATCTATCTACACCAAATGGAATAAGGCATCAATGGTTTTTACTGCCGATAACTACCGTTCAAAATTTGTTGCAACAACTTTATATTTTGGTGAAAAAGGTAAATTGCCCGATGATAATTTTTGCAGAAAATTAAGTGGCAAAAATCACATCTAACCTGGAAGGCCACATAATTCCGAATATCTGTAAGAAGATCTAAATCCTCTTGATTTACATTTCCATCCCCACCCCTAGCCCCCTCTCTTCCTTGAGGGAAGAAAATAGAGTCTGGGTTTCCCTCCGACCTAAAAAATATTCTTTTTAATTCAACCCTTACCTTTAGTTGTAAAATGTTAAGAAAAGGTTAGTGTTAACTGGTTAAACAGATTACCCACACTAAGTTAAAGGAGTAACATTGGCAAAGTAATTTTAGTGACTCCCCCTTTATTAAGGAGTGTCATCGAAAATCTTTGACGGTGCCCTTTACGTCTTAAACTGTAACTTTTCTTTGTTGGTCACTTAAAGCAAATCAACAAGTTATGAATTTTTGTAATTTTTTTGGTTTAATCATTTATGTATATATTCTACAATCTTAAAGGATACATTTGTGGAAAATTGGCGACACATTAAAATGCCAGTTAAAATTACGTTAAAATTTACTGAAAGTCTGAGTAAACCTTTCAACTGTCGGAGCAATCAGGTTTCTATTTCTCATTCTCTGAAGTAGATCGGCTGAACTAAGAGTTCCCTTGATTTTTTTACTGAACTTCTTACGAACCATTCCGTTCTGTCCAGTCCAGTTCGGTACACCAGTTTCTGCTGCCATACACTCCCTTCGACTAGCTCTCAGGGCAGATATAGCTAGATCAGCTACCTTGTTGGCCTCGGATTCTATTATAGCGTAGTCTTGAAGACGTCCATCGACGATTGCGTCATGCTGCACAGCACTATGTACACCAGACTTTGCAAACAGTCGTGCCAATACATAGTTATCCTGAGATTGCGCAGTTTTTTCCGCTTCCTCCTCATCTTGTATTGGAGGCTTATATCGTCTAGTTTTTAGCAGATGGGGGACTCTTTCTCCTTCAAACCTTCCTCCTCGATCTTTCTTCATCTTTCTATCTTTCTTCTTCCTATCAGAAGACCCAGGGGTATATTTGAAGGAAGTGGATGGTCTAGGAGTTGAAGTGTAAGAATTTAATGGTTCAGGAGTAGGAGTATATGAAGATGGTCCAGGAGTATAAGTATATTGAGTCGAGGGTTCTGGAGTAGAAGTGTATGAAGTTGAGGGTGCTGGAGTAGAAGTATATGGATTTGAGGGTCCAGGAGTAGAAGTATATTGAGTTGAGGGTTTTGGAGTAGAAGTGTATAAAGTAGAGGGTCCTGGAGAAGAAGTGGATGGCTCATCTGGTACTGAAGTTGACGTAAATGGACTAAATGGCAAACATGCATTCTTAATACTTGCATCAGGAAGAAGTAAAGCTGGTGCAGGAATAGTTTCAGGTGCATCAGTCTTAGCAACTGAAGGAGATGCAGACTGTTCAGAGAAAGGTTTACTCGACGTTACAGAAGATTTTTTAAACTTTGCACTGATGCGTCGAGCCTTTTCTCTCAGCTCCAATCTTTTCGCTTCTGATAGATTAAGTGAACTTTCTTTTTGCATTGCTTGAACAATTTCATTAGATTCTCCAGGTTCTCTTTTAACTCCAGATTCTTGTGGTTCTACGAGTTCCCCCTCTTCTCTTCGTTCTCCTGGATTCTCCTGTTCACGATAGAGACGATTAAGAGATGATTTTACATCCTTTCCCTCGACGCTAGCTCTTTTCTTAGGCTTGAAGGACGGCACAGGGATCTATAAATATCAAATTAAAAGTAAAAGGTAAAATTATTTACTGTACTTTAAAAACAAATATTACATGTAAATGACAAATCTTAATATATTTAAAGCAGTACCCTCTTCTTAGGGGTTTTAGAATATAAAAACTGGCAAACTTTTAAGCTTCTAAAATACAAATACAAAAAAATCTTTCTTAAATCAAAATTTCTCAGGAAAAAGGGGTCAGCAAAAACTAGTTTAAATCTGTTTTAAACCTTTATATTAGTTCCGGTTCCTGCAAAAATGGCAGAGGTCTCAGTTTTATCGTTGTCAGTCTCCGTCAAGGTAAACAGCTCGTACAGATCGTTGGACTTGAAGAACCTTCTCTGTTTGGGATCCTTGAGGACTCTATTGACGAGGAACTGTTTATAGATCTGCCGATGATAGATTTTCTCTTCGATAGTTCCAGAGGTCATCAATCTAAAAAAAAAATATTGTAGCGGAACCAACATGGACTTCCTTATTAGGAAAGAAATCCACCAACAAGATTATATAAATTCACAAATCAGTATTTTCGGAGATGAGAACATGGAAAGATCTACTTATCCTTATCCTCAAATATATTCTCATTACATATGTGATCCTTCTTCTGTTGATAAATATACTATTAAAATATACATTTTTTAAATAAGCGGAAATCCAGGAAAAGCTTCCAACATTAAGAATAATGATGAATAAAAAACGGACCTGTATATGGTGACCTGCTTCTCCTGTCCGATCCTCCAGGCTCGCTCTCGGGCCTTTAGTATTATTATTATAAGAGTTCATTCCCCTCGGTTACAAGGACTAATTTTATCGTATCTTACAATATTCGGCAAAGTTCCATAGTGTTATGAATCTAAATGCAATAGACCAGACTTAATGAACAGTTGAAACCAGTTCTCTTGTTGTTTTGACAAGCATTGTACTGCAAATATAAATACTTCTGTACTCAAAAAATATTCAGACAAGTTGAACATTTTGTATCTTGCCTAAATGATATTTCTAAAAAAGTATAAAATAAAATGTTCCCCTGCTGTACCTGTGTATCTGTACTGGGGTTCCAGTCAGGATCGAAGATTACAACTCGGTTTGCTCCTGTCAGGTTTACTCCCAACCCTCCAACCTAAACAATTAGGTGTTAGGACATTATATAGAAAGGCATTTCATGGACAGAACATTTCAAATATAGGACATTGCATAGATAGCAGATTTCATAATCAGAAAATGTTTATGACAGGTAGTTTCATAGAGAGATAAGAATTTTCATAGAAAGGGAATTTCATAGACAGAGAAGAATTTTCATAGATAGGGAATTTCATAGACAGAGAAGAATTTTCATAGATAGGGAATTTCATAGACAAAGAACATTCAGGACAATTTTAAGTTTTGGGTTAATAAAAATGTGTCACAATTTTAGAAAACTTGGCAAATTACTTTTTCAACTTTTACTTGTTTTTGTTTGTGAGCATTTTCTTTGTAGAATATACAACAATACAAATAAATTTCGTGGATTTAAAAATATATAAAATATGTGTGCAGAATGTAGATTTGATCAGTTTAGAAACATATCTATCTATCTATACAAATACTTTGCTTGTCAGTTTGATAGTCTGTTTGTATCCAATTAACACTCAAAACGGCTGAAGCGATCGGACCCAACTTTTGTGTGGGACCTCACATGACTCCAGGTTTATGAATGATCAAAATTTTAAAATTTTTTAGCAAAGTTCGATTTACATAAATTTTTAACAATCCCCGATTGTTTTCGTTTTTTCTTGTTTTTTTTTTGCGATAAAGACAAAAAAAGAGAAAATGCTCACAATTGAAATAGAAGTTTGCCGCGAAGCACCCTAAAACTCTAATTTTGATCAAATGCATAAAAAATACAGAAAGATAAAATTATAAATCTTCTTCGTGAAAGTTATTGATAATAGGGTATTATTGTTCATTGTTCAAGGAATTTGTACGAGTTTAACAATCAACATTGAAAAAAAAATGAATTTGGTAATTTCCCTCCAAAAACTCATAAATACTTTATCAAATCCGGTAAAGTACTGGGATTTACACTAATTTTAAGTTTTTTTTGTAATTTCAACAATATTGTGCGTATCGAAATGGGACTACAAATTACTTGCTTTTTTACCATTAGCAGAAAGGATAAATATTGAATCCTGTTCTTCAAGAATAAAAATGAAGAAGAAGATCTACTTTACCTTAGTAGTAAGGATGAACAGGAAGATATCCTTGCTCTCATTAAACTTTTTAATGAGAGGTTGCCTAGATCCTACTGTAGTTGTTCCATCGAGTTTCAGATAGCTGTAACCCTACAATAAATTGAGTGGTGTTTTTTTAAGTTAAGTGCCCTACAGTAAAATCATTTACCCCCCCCCCTTCGAAAATCATTTTTTTGTTGCCTGGAGTTAGTATTTTTAAGGGTTTTATTTGCTGAATGGGGAAATTGAATGAATTTTAGGGGAAAATCAATAAATTGGGTTAAACTATTTTCTTATGTCCAATTTTTCATTTTTCTTTTTTCCACTAACATCAAAAATTGCACAATGACCCCCCCCCCACCGGGGAGAGTAATTCTTAAATTATAAACGACATTTTAACTTCTCTAATATTTCCTTGAGCCAATTATGAGATAGACGGATTAGAAGAAAAGTTTAAATCATTCCTTTCATTAAAAACTAAAAAGTTGTATTACTCTTGTTACCTGACTAACAGCGTAGTTCTGTAGGACCTTCAACATCTGCCTGGACTGAGTGAACAGAAGAACTCTGTGCCCCTGAAGTTCAAAATATTAAAGAAAAAAACGCGTTGGCTAATAAAATTTTCTTCAAATTTTTACTCATAAAAAAAACTTAAAAATCAGGCACCTCACCTTGAGGCTTACATCCCAGTACTAAAAGGGAGTGCTGAAGTGTCGAGTGACTTATTGGCATGGGACAGATATAGACTTTTCAAAATCTATAAATTAAAAGCTACCCCCCTACAATTTTTTAAAAATGCATCTCAAGATTTTTTTGTGAGTTATTTGTGCTAATTCTCTAATTCCATTTTCGATTACCTGCTTTTTCCATATTTTCAGCAGAGAGTGTATTACGAGCATTTTCCCACTTCGTTTATACCATCCGAACCTCTGGGCCTCCTCGTCCTCCTCCCCATCCTCCTGCCCTGAACAATTATCAGGGACCGGAGGTGCGAAGAGGTCAGGATGATTACATATCTTTCTCAGAGCAATTAGTCCCATAAACACCTTCATCCCACCCTCGAGGATAGATTTGGTCTCACGAGAGTCCAGGTAACCTCGGTACAGCCTCCGTTGGATATCAGTTAGTTTACAGAACAGAACCTGGATATACAATCTATATATATATATACTTTGCTTGTCTGGGTGTCAGTTTATTGTTTGTTTGTCTCCAATACAAGTTAAAACGGCTTAACCGATTGTGTGGGACTTCACATGACCCCAGGGAAAATTAATGGAACATCAATATTGGAAAACAAATTTAAGGAAAATAGTTGATTTTTTAAAATAGGCCTAAGACAAATCCTTCGAAATTTTAAAATGATTTAAAATTGCCGACTTTCAGAGCAACACTCAGTAAAAAGCTAAAATTATTAACAGGAAGGGGTGCTAAAAGTCTAGTTCATTAAATACAAGGCAATACATTTGAATCGGGATTTAGGGATACATATTCAAATGCAATTGCGTCTATTAACAAGTAAGCATTATAATTTATTTAAACCTATCATTTCAGTATCAAGGTAAACCAAATCAGTCAAACATCTCTTCTGACCCTTTTTATGGTAAGACAACGCAAATAAAAATTTTTTTTTGGGGGGGGGATTAACAATAGAAAATCGAATATTGGAAAACATAAGTTTCCTGTGTTAACTTTTAAATAGGCCTCCACTAGTCCACTACCTTATCAATCAATCAACAAATCTATCAAACCAACCAATCAATCTTTCCGTTGACCTGTTCATTCTTCTCCGGTAGATTAATATGCTGTTTTACGTCCTCCTTCATTCTCCTGAGTAGGTACGGGTTTATAGTATCACGAAGTATGGTAGCACACTTGAACGCCGTAGCAACCTGAATAAAAAATAACATTTTACAAAGCCTTTTCTTTAATGACCATTAAATAGTTCTTTTTCAAATTAATACCGACTCCAGCTTTTAAAAGAATTAAGGGTAAGAGGCCCATTACCCAATACAATATAAAAGCATGAATTTCCCGATTTTTTAAACCTTCTAAATTCAGATGTCTGAATATAATTAAAAATCCTTCCTCGGCCTAGGGAAGGAAAAAAGATTTTGGAAGATTTGGGGAAACCAATAAAAAGTTAGAAGGGGGTGAATATAATAAAATCACTGTTTAAAAACATTTTTCCCCAGAAGAAGTTTCTTCACTAAATTGATGAAAATAAATGTTTGGGGAAAAGTATCAAAAAGTTTGAAAAAACTTGCTTTTCATGTTAATTTATTTTCTTTTTGCCCTTTATCGTCAAAAATCATCCCCCCTTCCCGGCCACAAGTGGAGGGGAGAGATTGAAATTCTTAAAATTATACACCTCTAAAAATTTGACATCAACTAGCACGTTTTTCCCAATCTTCAAAACTTTTCATCCTCAACAATAATAATTCTAATACCACTTGCAAGGATGTTTTTAAATTTTTGAGCTTTTGTAGAAATACTCATTAAAATATTTTCTTTCGTCAATCAATTAATCAGACTTTAACCCAGGGAGTAAGGAATAGAAGGGAGATATAACTGACGCGGTTCGCCCTACCATATGATTAACATGCTTTGCAGACGGGTACTTCATTTGTATATGAAATATTCAGAATAGGTTATTGTATAAGCAGTAATTGTACACCCGACAAATAGTTCTTATACAAATGGAGTACCCGTCTGCAAAGCATGTATAATCATATGGTAGGGCGAACCGAGTCAGTTATATCTCCCTTCTATTCCTTACTCCCTGCTTTAACCTCATCAAAATCTCATCATGACTTACACAAATCTGAGATTTAAATAAGGGTTTAAAATTACAATTCGCGAATGAAATGCAGTAATCCAAGGACTAAAAGAAAGCCCCTCTTGTATTGGTTCTTGACTCTTGAGTCACTAAGGTGGGTTAAAAACTTCAAGAACTTAAAACGAACTAAACGTAATTTAATGTGACTCTCCATCTCCATCTGGAAGTACCCTTGTAAGAAATGCAGGAGTAATCAATAATTTCTCGTTAAAAGTTGATCATTTTTAATTGGGGTTTCTGGCACTTCCGCTCTAGAAACAGTATGGAGAAAAATTTCAGAATTTAACAGCTCTGAGGTTAGAAAACCGACAAATTCTTCCAAATTATTAATTAGATAAAAGCTTAAAGGGTATATCGTTGTGAATCGAGCATATCCCTTTTTAAATGGAAGGTCACTTGAAATTACAACAAAAGTCCTTAAAATAATTCACAACACTTTTTAGCTGGAGCCGGAAAAAAATTTCCCCTTCAAGCCGACGCACCTGAACCTGTGACGCATTAGCGTATCCTCCCTGTGTGATGGGTGCACTGAACTGCTGTATGAAGGTGGGTAGGGTCCCCAGTTTACCAGGGTAAATGAAATCAAACAAGCTCCACAGCTCCTTCAGGTTGTTCTGCAGGGGGGATCCTGATTAATAAAAACCAAAATAAAAGATAAAATATTTTGAGGAATATTTTCATAAAAAAAAAACAGTTTATTTCATTGATCATTTTAAATACGTTTTTAGGCTGTTTTGATGACAGTATTGTGGCAGCAATTTTCCTTGTTATAAGCTTCAGATATTAACGGTAATTAACATTACCGTTGTGAAAAAAGCAACACGAAATTCTTTTTTATTGGTTTATTTAAAGGGATATTTCTCCAGGCAAAGATGCCCGATTTACAACGGTAATCTTAATCTACTCAAATATGAGAAAGACACCATCGCATCGTTTTTCTCACTCGAAACGAGTATTTCTTTAAGTTTCTCCATTGCTATTTTAAATTAAGAAATGCGCAAGTCCCTTTCGCAAAGAAACCGCAACTGAAAACGAACAGTTTAAAGAAAGCAAAAACATGATATCTAATTCATTCTTAATCAGACAATGGTTTCAAGGGTACCATTGTTAATCGGCCATTGCCATTTTTTCACGAAGGGTCACTTGAAATTACGCTTACAGTCCCTTTAAGTTTTACTTGCCTGAGAGTATTATTCGATGTGGAGTAGCAATTTGCTTCACAACCAGGGTTACCTGAAATATATCAAATCACAAAAAAAAGCTTCGATGAATTATTCTTAAATCAAGAAGACCTAGGCCTCATCTAATGCTACCAAAAAAACTGTTTTAATCAAGATCAATCTATAAGTTCAAGATCCTGCATCTATAAAATAAGATCCTGAATCTAAAAGATCAAGATCCTGAATTTGTAAAATAAGTAACCAGAAAAGGTACTATCTTTTAAAGTTCTTTTTCTAAAAATCGATTTTTGAAATTTTAATGCATTTTTCCCGCTAAATTATAGGCTGAAACTTGATCTACTAGAGATCAAATGGAGTTAATCCAGGGAGTTTAAACGGTTTCTAAGCACTGTATGTATTGTATGTAAGTATGTACTATGTAATATGTATCCACATCGCATATTTTCATACGTTCTAATTAGGTGTTCTCAAAAGTACATTCTCAATGTGTTCTCCTTTGTGCATTCTTGTTGTTGGAGGAGTAGTTTTAAAAACAACCAACAATACCCCTGAAAATTTTAATTTCCAAGCTCCCACCTTGGCGTCTGGATTTCTGATTTTATGTCCCTCGTCTAGGATGATGTACTCCCACTGTAGGCTGGTCAATACATCCTGGTGGGTCACCATAGCCTACAGGATGAACAAACCATCAATTAATGAACGCTAAAATAAAAAAAATGAGAAGGAAAGATTCTAAATTTTTTTTAGGTATAAAAAAACGTAAAACGTGCAAAAACATGGAAAGTGTTGCTACTTGCCTGATAGGATAGAACAATAATACCTCGCCAGGCATTCATCTGTCGTATAAAGGAACTCTTTGATCCACTAAATATACTCAATTAAATCACATCCAGGGGGGGACGAGGGGGGGCCTTGGGTGCTCGTTGCCCCCCCCCCCCGCCGCGCCGCTTGCCTCAATCATAAAATGATTTTATATGATGTGGAGGAAAAAATTGAAATTTTATTCTATCTTCTTGATATTATTTTTTCTCACAAAATTCAGCACATTTACATTATCTCACATAACAGAATGAAAATGACTATTTTAGCCTCTTAAAGATATTTTAAGAATAGGATGACAAACATCAGAAATAAGCTGCAATGCAAATCTCAAAATTTCGATCATTGAATTTAGAAAATGAAAACTTTTACCTAAATGATCCTGAAGTATGGAGAACTCCAACTCGGAAGGGAGGCCACCATTTGTGAAGTTCAGACACCCACTGGTGCAAAACTGTTGTGGGACAAACTATAATGGTTGCTCCTAAACCTAAACAACAGGGAATAGATAAAATGTATTTTAAACATCAAACACTAAAATATTTCGAATAATATTTTAGGGAGTAAATATTTTTTAGTGGTTTCTTCTTTGATCTTGTAGATGTAATAAATGTGAAACTGTTTTCACATCTTATGACAAGTGAGGATGAAAAAAAGGATATCAACATCATCTAGTTCTAACATTAAAAGGAAAGTGTTTGCATCTTATGACAAGTAAGGATGAGATCTAACATCATCTAGTTCTAACATTAAAAGGAAAGTGTTTGCATCTTATGACAAGTAAGGATGAGATCTAACATCGTCTAGTTCTAACATTAAAAGGAAACTGTATGGACATCTTATGACAAGAGAGGATGAGATCTAACATCGTCTAGTTCAAACATTAAAAGGAAACTGTATGGACATCTTATGACAAGAGAGGATGAGATCTAACATCGTCTAGTTCTAACATTAAAAGGAAAGTGTATGCATCTTATGACAAGTAAGGATGAGATCTAACATCATCTAGTTCTAACATTAAAAGGAAAGTGTATGCATCTTATAACAAGTGAGGTTGAGATCAAACATCATCTAGTTCTAACATTAAAAGGAAAGTGTATGCATCTTATGACAAGTAAGGATGAGATCTAACATCGTCTAGTTCTAATATTAAAAGGAAACTGTATGGACATCTTATGACAAGAGAGGATGAGATCTAACATCGTCTAGTTCTAACATTAAAAGGAAACTGTATGGACATCTTATGACAAGTAAGGATGAGATCTAACATCGTCTAGTTCTAACATTAAAAGGAAACTGTATGGACATCTTATGACAAGAGAGGATGAGATCTAACATCATCATGTTCTAACATTAAAGGGACTTAAAGCGTAATTTCACTCCATACAAAGATGGCTTTGTCCGATTTACAGCAGTACCTTTGAAACCTTATTCTTATCGAAAATGTGGAAGATACCGTCGTTATTCTGACTTGAAAAGCGTTTATTTCTTTGAGTTTTTCCATTGCTTCTCATAAACAGCAAATGCGGGAGTCACTTTGGCAAAGAAATTGCAAATGAAACTAAACAGTTTAAATAAACATTGATATCTAATTAATATTTGATCAGACAAAGATTTTAAGGGAACCGTTGTAAATCGGGAATTGTCATCTGTGCATGAAGAGTCACTTGAAAATACGCTTACAGTTCTATAAGCTGAAATTGTCATGATGAGTGCTTTCGCTTAGGATCCAGAACATGTTGAATACAAGGGACAAAAAATTCAACCAAAACCAGCATAAAATGTTGTTTTCAAAACACAAAGATTATCAGCAACTAGTTTCAGCATAAAAAAGAATATGAAAAAGAAATTTGATGAAATGCACTTGTTCATAAAAATGTAAATATTTAAAAGAAAGAAATATCTATGACCTGGATTCTCATCAAAATATAAGCACCAATCATGACACCTTGCATTGTGAAGAATAAGAATTTTGAAAATGATCTAGTTCTATCTTTAATTGTGGGACAAATGATTGAACAGCAAAAGGCCACTTTTTTAATTCTTTATGATCCTTTTTACCCCAAAAAAATGCATTTATTTTCCCCTAGATATCATTCATTTTCCTAAGTTCATCGATTCAACCCTAAAAAAATTTGAGGGGGGAAAATTATTTTTTGAGAAAATATACCTTCCTGACATAATCTAGTTCTAACCTGATGTTGAACTGTCAGCAGATCTTGTAAATGATAAAGAAGCAAGGAAACAAATCATTTGAACAGTTTTCCCTAAACCCATCTCATCACCTACAAATCAACAAGAAAAGTAAAATGAAAATTCTAAATCTTACCATTTACTGTTATTTAATCGTTTTATCCTGAATTTCTTATTTACGCTACTATAATGTTAAAGATCCCGTGTTTCTATTCCTGGACTTATGTTTTTGATATTTTTCCCACACCTTCATAAATCCCCCCCATCCTGACATAGAATTCCACTTCTTTCTAAACATCTCATCTTTGACAGATGCCAGTCGTTTCCTTCCAAGGGTGTAAGTAATTAAGTAAAATGTAAATATTCGTAAAATATTATTATATTACTAAGAAGTATTAAAACCTTCAAAATAGAGACATTGTTGGAGCATTTCTCCACAATTTCTGAATATTATTTATTTTTTTCTTCAGGGTGAAATGGTTTCAGAAGATCTGGGGGGGGGGATAAAAACTTGGACATCTAAGGGCATATTTTTTACTCGTTGTCACATCTTTTATCCAAAAATGTATTTATTTTCCAATAAATATCATTCATTTACCCCAATTTTTTGCGGTCCGCGCAAACACACCGATATTCTGAAGGGAAAATGATTTTCAAAGAAAATATACATCCGTGCCTCCTTTCTTAACAACTCACCTAGAATTCCCCCACAACGTTGTAGATGTAACTCATACATCCACTGAACAGCTACTCGCTGAAGATCAAACAAAAATAGCGGGATGTTTCAAACCTTTTTATGGGAGACAAAACAGCACAGTTTCAGCTTAAACCATGATATTTTATACAAAAAATAACTCAGTTTAGTTGATTTGCTTTTTATTTACAGTTCTTATCTAAGTCGTCTTTGACCTTGGAAATTGTTTGCGACATTTAACGTAGGTAACCTCATTTTAACAATTTTGTTTTTATGAAACTATCATTAGAGACAAGCCTAGTCCTGTAAATTCCAAAATGTGGTTAGCCATTTTAGTGCTTTCATAGTTGCCGTAGAAAATTATTTTGTTCAGAATGAGACATTATCATATCTCTGGCATTTTTAAACGCAAAAAAATGGTAGACCACATTTTGGAAATGGCAGGGTTAGGGCTGTTTTTGATTAATGTTTCATTCAAAAATATTGCTAAAATCAGGATACCTTTAATGAATGCTGCAAGCTAATTCTAAGGTCTTAAACTTTTTAAGTTATCAATCAATTTATATTTTATCGGGTTAATTAGAATAGGCCTGTAATAAAATCTAATTCTGTTTTTTTATATTTAAGCTTATTTGATCCCTGATAGTTGAATAAGCGAGACCAGAGGAGTGCAGGAATCCTAAGTCCTTCCTAATACAATAAATCAATTAAATTCAACATTTTCAAGGTAGATTTTGGCAGATGGGGCCTTACAATGTTATTGCTTGTTAAGATTAACAAAACTTTAAATTAAAAAGTAAATTAGAATTGACTTTGTACGAACGCATCATTTTAATTCTTTTAATACTTCAAAAATTACAGAAATGAACTTTGCATCTTTACCTTAAGCTTTTCGTACTGTCCGTCCATGTTGGCCTCCTCTTCTGTTCGAGTTTTCTCCCATCGAGCCAACCTGAAACAAATAATCCATCAATGTGGGGTGGGAGGGGGGGGGGCATATTTTGAAAGAATTGGAGAAGAACAAAAAGATTTATAATCTACATACAAAATGGTAGCGAAAGTCCAACCTGGCAATGTACATTTCTTTGTTCCCGTCGTCCTGAGCTCTCTTCAACTTCTTCACAACCTTCTCTTCCTCATCACTGTCCGTCAACCAGTCCTCATCCTCGTACTCATCCTCATCTTCAGAGTATTCACTTCCAGGCTCATCTAAATCAGGAATTTATGTGAAAGGGGCTGTAAGCATGATTTCAAGTAAACCTCAAGTGTGTCATTTCCTTCTCACAACGGTAACCTTAAAAGCTTTGTTTAAAAAAAAACACCTAAAATTACCAAATTACCATTGCTGGGTTTGTTACAAAAGTAACTTGCGCAATTATTGCTTCAGAAACATTGTAGAAAATGTCAGAATCAACACATTCCAAGCTGGAAAGACGGCATTATCTTCCACATGAATGACATGATTATGGTTTCCGTGTTACCGTTGTGAGTCGGACACGTCCCTCTTTTAAAAGGCGAGTCACAAATTACAATCACAAATTAAGTTAAATAATGGATGGCGCGAGGATTAATAAAAAGAAAACGATTTTAAAAAGAGTGGTGGCATCCACCATCAAATTCTTGGAAAAAAAGGGCGGAAACATATGGCATTTGATAAAATAAAAACATGATACATAACGAAGAGATCTTTTAAAGGTTATTAAAATACAGTTCAGAGTAATCATTTCTGTGTCACCTTTGTCTCTCTTAATTTTTTTCAGTTTTTTCTTGGATCCTAAATCCTTTCGGCATTTTTTATTCTTTCTCTTCTCTCCTTTCTGTTTTCTTGAAGAAGTAGTACTCTGAATACCCGATTCACCTCGGCTCAGATTCTTCATGTAACTGCCTGAGAGTAAGAGAGGTCATTGTGAAAATTTGAGATGACGCCTTTGAAAATCCCAACACTCAGCTTTAATCTAAAGTGTTTTTTTTCATTCAAATGGAACAAATTAGCAATTAATAACGGAAGAAATTAATAAAACTTTAAAACTGATATAAAAGTTTAGAAGTCACTTTAAATTATTTTAATTGTCCCTTAGTCCCCTACCTATTTTAGCTTTAGCATCGAACTGCAAAGAGGTTTGCAGCGAGGATCCGAAACCTGTAATTTCTCCAAGACGAACTCCTCTCTGCATTTCCGTCTCCGCCGCTGTTTCGGTTTCCCCTTCCGACGCTCCCATGCCAACTGGGGCTTCGAGAACAGAGTTTGTTTCAGGGCGAAATTTACCTAAAATTCAAATGTTAAGTGATTACCATCCATTCACAAAAACATAAGACAAGCGAATTATCAATGTTAATCCAAANGATCCATGTACAAAATTGGTAGGAGGGGGGTAGAGGGCCTGGGGGGGGTCCAAACATCGTTTTTTTTCCTTTCCTACCTTTTGACTAATATCCTGAGCTCCGAAACGACAGTTTTCAATCTCTTCTTCGCCCTTTCCTCCGTTTCCTTTCTCTGTCGTTCGGCCATTTTTATTTCTATTTTATTCATAATTTCCTTCTCATAATCTTCATGACTCCTCGCCACAATTCCAATCTCTTCCATGTCGTCCTTTTCGCTTCTATTTCCTGATTCAGTCATCTTGAAACTTTCTAGTTCGACCCAGCTAAATTTATTTAATAATTATGAATAATTAATAAACAATATTCCAAATATGCCAAATCTACATGACATCTGAAAATATATTGTGTCAGTTGGTAATTTCTCGCTTCGTTTCCGTTATTGTCAAATTTTTATTTAACAATTTATTTTTACACTTTTCCCACTTTTGGGACTTTAATCTTACTGAGGACACAGCAGCTAACTGTAAAACTAAAAATCTTCGACGTGCGTAAAATTTAGGCTGCTGAAGTTTCATCATCGAACAATAATTGCGGCATTTGAAATTGAATTATCTAACACTTTCAGGGGTTTCAACTTTTTTAGTATTTTTCTTTGAAAAATTTTCTTGTATTTTTCTGTGATTTGACGATTCAATCTAACATTTAAATTTCCTTATTATTTTTATATAAAATTTTCAGTTGACCCTGTTTTATGCCGCGTAAGACACATGTTTCAAAATTTTCAGTTCGGATTCGGTGACCGGTCGGCTCGTCGTAACTCGTAAGTCGTGAGCCGCAGTTCAGGGTTCTGGACACTTCTGGTTGCTAAGTGACTGTAGCTGCAGACACTTTTCTTGAATGTGGCTTTTTAAAAACCAAATGGTTGTGAAAAAAATCCGATGGCTTTATGGCTGTCATGTGAACCAAACGTTCAGAAAATATCCCTAATTTATCGAGATTACTCAATGCTGGGGTTCGTCCTAGATTGATTGATTGATAAACGTTTTTTTTCTATACACCTTATTACTGGTGTCTTAAATCGTTCGTCCTAGAGAACTATTTTTGGACACCCCTCAGAATAAACACATTCCAAGCTGGAAAGACGGCATTATCTTCCACATTAATGACATGATTATGGTTTCCGTGTTACCGTTGTGAGTCGGACACGTCCCTCGTTTAAAAGGCGAGTCACAAATTACAATCACAAATTAAGTTAAATAATGGATGGCGCGAGGATTAATAAAAAGAAAACGATTTTAAAAAGAGTGGTACAAAAATCATCGTTCTCTAATAGATTACCCAAAGTTGTAGTTTAGTGTAGTGGGCAATGGTTGAGATTTAATTTTTTTCTTTTTGGTTTTCCATAGAAGTTTTAAGTTCTAATGCTTTTTGCTTATTTGAACTGTTTTTCTTATTTGAAAGCTAAGTTTTGGTTAAAATTGAACTTAATTGTTCTGTTCATTTGAACTACTTTTTTCTCATTTGAACTATTAAATGCTTCAATCAAACTATTTTTTGGTCATTTGAATTATTTTTATGTCCATATGTGAACTAAATTTTTTATCACAAACTATTTGTGATGATTGTTTGATCTATCTTTTCATGGAAATTTTAAACTGCATATTTAATAATTCAAATGAAGAATAAATAATGTTTTGTTTGATCTACATGAAATGTCGTCATTATCAGTAGTTAGAATGAACAATAGTTAAAACGATCAATAGTTCAAATGATCAACAGATCAAACGGCAGTATAGTTTAAATGCGGATCCACTCATGTAGAAGAATTATTGGACCCCCGCCCAACCTTTCATGATATTGTACATGATATGTTGACCATGTCATATTTGGACGCATTGTCCGGCCCCATAGCTGGGTCTGTATTAGAGTACGATTTGGAACCCCGCCCCCTCCCCCTCCTAATAATTTTATACGTGACATCGAATGGAATTAAATTTTACAATATAATGTTTATTTATTATTATTTCATGGTTAGGTTAGGTAAATTCAATATTTGGTTCGGGCTCTGCGACTATGGAAGGCTGGGAGACTGAGCCTCAGGGATAGGAGATTCAGCGCCACGGCTAGGGCATATGACCAATTATATACGTGTTACATATGAGATGTATGCAAGTACTAAATTGATATGAGAAGGGAGGGAGGTCCGAAAATCGTACAATAGGAAATTACCCCCTAGCCTGTCCTAGCCGCAGTGGCCGGTCCAGAAAGTGTCTTAACCAAGTATAACACTAAACAAATATGTATTTCATATAAATTTTTTCGTGAAGGGGGGCGGGGTGCCAATAGCCTTTCTCTAAGACAATTTAAGGTTCGAACGCTGGGGTTGGGATAGGCTAGTGGACCGAGTGCTGCAGCTAGTGGACTATGCGCTGCTAAGCTAAGTAGTGAGATATGTGTTACAAGTGAAGAAGGCCAACCCAAAAATTTCCCGGCCGGCAGCGGCCAATCTGTGTTACTCGCGAGCTAGTTCCAGCCGCGACGCTCGGCCCCCTAGTCATTCCTAGCCACAGCGCTTGGCACAGAAAATGTCTAAACCTAACCTTGTAGAACTACTGTCAATTGAACAAGACAAGTTACTGTAGAAAACTGTATTTCATATAATATACAATGTGTTTATATAGTAAGGTGGATTGTTCTAGAATCAGGCTTGGACGATAAATTGTTGTGGTTGGCCTTCCTCCCCTCGTGTTACACATGAAATATACGTACACATCTGAAAGTGCCAATATTATAAAAATAAATCATGATCCAATAAATATGAGAAATGGGGGGGGGTATGAAATAACTTGATATCATGATGGAAAACTTCACGTTTTTGGTTGGTTGACCATTTGGTCAGTCCTTAGTTATGTGAAAATAAATAAGTTTATTTCAGATAAAGTATTTTTTTGATATCATGATTCCGCCCCCACCTCCTCCTCTTCCTTCTTCAAATTCAAATCTTGATGTGCACCCTCCGTCAATTCCTCCTTCCCCTCCCATTCCTCCTTCCCCTCCCATTCCTAGTCCATCTTACCTTCCTCCCATTCCTCCAGCTCCACAAAGTACACTAGTTTCTCTTTCTGTAGCTTCGAAAATATCTCCAGCAAAATTAAGGTATTAAAAAATATGATTCAGTCCAGATATATGGAGTTATAAATACTTCTGTTTTACATTATTATTATGAACTTCTAAACCTTACTTATGTAAAAATGATTTAGAGGACGCAGAAATGACGAAGAAGTTGAAGAGGATCCAAAGTCAGTTATTCTTGAGGCCATTAAGAGGCTGAACAACTTTTTTCCAGGTAAAAATCTGATTCAAACTACAATTAAAATTGAAGAATTGACATTATATTTTTATTTCTAGAGTATGCGTCATGTATGTTTCAAGTTTTTAACCAAAACGCCCCTGCTTTACTTCAGGTTATAATTATTTAAATATTAATGATGATCTGGGAAGAAATCAATTTGACATTTAAAGGAACGTTTACTGTTCCATTAAAGAAAGAGTAAACGTTACTTGTTACTTGTTCCCCCCCCCCAAAAAAAAAAAATTATTAACCATTAAAAATTGTTTTGTTTTTTTTAAATTTGGATAAATTAAACCTGAAAATAAATTTCTGCTATGCTCAAACATCCCCACCTTCTAGGGAAAAAAAATATTTTAAAGGGATGGGGGAAAATGATTTTAAGTAAATATTCACCCCTGGAAGCACTGGAACGAGCGTTTTACTGTGTGTATGGCTGCCAGGATGAATAATATCTGATTAGGAAGTAGCACAGTGTAGCCTGGTTACTTTGTGTATGGCTGTTAATAGGAAAGACTAATAATATCTGATTAGGAAGAACCACAGTGTGGTCTGGTTACTTTGTGTTTGGTTGCTAATAATGAAAGAATGATAATATCTGATTAGGAAGGACCACAGTGTGGCCTGGTTACTCTGTGTATGGCTGCTAATAATGAAAGATTGAAAATATCTGATTAGGAAGGACCACAGTGTGGCCAGAGCTAAAAACTTTTGAATGGTGGATATCGGGATTAAGGTTTGATCCACTCTTTTTGTTTTTCTTAATCTCGAGATTAAATAATGCGTGTTCTCCTCATGTTATTAATCTCCAGATTAATTAACAGATTGGGATTAAGGATATTTCATTCTAAAGTTTTCAGCTCTGGTTACTTTGTGTATGGCTGTTAGGAGGAAAAACTAATAATATCTGATTAGGAAGGACCACAGTGTGGCCTGGTTGCGCTGTGTATGGCTGCAAGAATGAAAGGGCTGAAATTAAACCCTGCTGTATTACTCCAGAAAGCTAAGGACAAAGGCTACACAAAGGTTAGTTATAGATATTTAATATAATTTGTTTTTTTAAAAAGGTTATTTATTTTTTATTGGTTTTTCCTGTCATTAAATCCTGACTTCTGATCTCATTAATCCCTTACTTTGAATCTAACTAAATTCTAACCTTTGACCTCACAAAATATTTGAAATGATATAATCCAAATATTTTTCTTTTATCCAAAAAAAAATTCGTCTTTTGAACTTCTTAAAAATATCACTTTCACCTCATGAAGCCTGACTCAAAAATCAAAAACCCTGAATTTCGACTTCGAGAAAACCTCCCTTAGGGGTGTTCAGTTTTAGGGTCACTTTTGGTACAGACATGCAAGGTCGCTAAAAGAGTTTCAAAAATAGTTCTAAAAAAAATTTAAATTTTTTAGGTTGCACTAATCGATTGAAATTTCAACATATTGTGTTTTTTTTCCAGAATATATGCCCGTAGTTTAGATATCGACATGTTTAGAATGTTTATAATACATACCAAAAAAAATTTTAACTTGAACGGTGTGTGCCAAATGTGTTTTTAAACTATGGATAAAAATCTCAAATCAATTTATCAATCAATATGTCTACAATAAAGTTCTAAAATTTTCTAAAATAAAGTCGTCCAAATGAAGTTCAACTTTTTAACTTCATTCCGAATTATATCAGATTGATTGTTGGTTTAGTTGACAATCAAAATTTATCCTTTCATCTTAACTAAGTGAACTATTTTCGTTTAATTTTCACAAACAAGGTGTCATTGAAACGCTAATAATTTCAGTTATTTCCCTGTGAAAATGTTTTCCTTTCTATTTCTCATAATTTTTCTGTTAGCACTTAGTAATTTTTTTTTACCATATTTAGATCAAATATTTTTAATGAAAACGCGAGCTGTGTAATGTACTGATATACCGGCATTTCAGCAGGAAGGTCCTATCTCTTTCTCTCTCTCTGGTATGATACCTGTCCCCAAGGTGGCCCCTACAGCTGTTGCTATGGGGCGAGATAAACACAACCTTTAGTTAACATACTTGACAATGAGTTTTACTCATTGAGTTCTGGGATTATATAGGGAGTGTTTATAAGCTGGTGTAGAGGTGGAGCTAAAACTGTGGTTCAGAGAAGGTATTGAGTACTTCAATTTCTCAAAATTGCAAGCTCCATGGTCTCAGTCCTTAAGAACCCGAAGGAGAAGGAGGAAAAGGATAAAGAGGAGAACATGTGAAAACACAAACCACAATGTCACCGCTCCGTTGGAGGAGAGGTCCATGAGAGCCCCCCAGTCCGAGGAGAGGTCCGTGAGAGCCCCCACCAGTCCTATATCTAAATCTGATCCATTACCCCCGTCAAATATGGATAACCCTATGTTTGGATATTGCGAGGACAAGAAGTGCCGGTTATGTCCAGTTATATCAACTGAAAAAGTGGGAAACTACTATGCATGTTTTACAAATAGTTCATTAAAGTGCTGTTGTCAGGCTCTACACTGGCATTCTAAAACGAAAATCTGCCTGACATATAATGATATACAAAATCTATAGAAAAAGAAAATGTACTAAATCCTTTTAATTGATAAAAATAGTGAAAAAGTTTAAAAACCAAACATAAAATATATATGTAATCGTACAAATCTTAATCAATAATGTATGCATTCAACTTTTTACTGAATTAAAATATTTAGATTTTAAAAAGATATATAAAAAATAGCTAATTTTTTCGACTGAACAAAGTTCACATAGAATATGTCGGTACCATAGCTTTATTTTTTTATTTTTTTAAATGCCATTTTATTTTTTGATTGCTCTAGCTCAAAAACTAATTATCTATTATCCAAAATTTTACCTTAAAAAGAAACCTCAGATCATCAGTTTACTTTTTTATTCTTCAAGAAAATCTGTCAAGTTTTTCATAGTAATCTAAGAACAATTGAAAATAATTGAAAATATTAAAAACTTGAAAACACCGGGCAATCTTTTAGTATACTCAAAGAAGTTATTGTAACATAAAAAGTGTGAGGCCCAGAAAGAAGGGCGTTTACTCAAACTAAAGAATTATGGTTCAATATGATCGGAATGGGATTAGGGATTTCCTTATTCTTAAATAATCTTCCTTTTTTTTAAATGCAGTCATTTCCTAAATATGAATCACTAATCTGACCTCAATGCAAAATTTCAGAAAATGGCTCCAAAAATGAAGGCATTAATCCACCCTGAAAATTTGTGACAGTTGATTGGAAATGTGCCGATTTTTGAAAATATTCCTAGAGTTAATCACTAATCTGACCTTCATGCTAAATCTCAATAAAATAGCGCTTTAAATGAAGGCGTGAATCCACCTCGAAAATTTGTGTAATTTGAGGGAAAATGTGCCCATTACCCTTTCAAGCGATTGGTGCAACCTATAATAAATTTAAAAACTCAAATAAAATTTTGCAACTTTTTAGCGACCTTGTTTGTCTATACCAAAAGTGACCCTAAAAATGAACACCCCTAAGGTACTCCCTGTTTCAGCAAGGGGAAATGTTTAGTGCGGCCAACCTTTTGGAGCTTACCCAGGTACAGAATGGATATTACATTAAGAGTTCTTTTTTATAATAAATAATAGATATCAAATGACGCCCCCACCCAACCACCCCACTCTTCTCCAAGAATATTATTTTCAATGATGTGAGATTTTCATGAATTTTGGGTGGATTGTAGTATTACACTTTAAGGTGTATGTGAAATTTTTTAATTCGGTATATTCCTAGAGAAAATGGATCTTACAGAAAGTGTCTTAACTTAACCTAATCCGTGGCTGCAGCGCTCGGCCCCATAGCCTGTCCTAGCCTCAGCGCTCGGCCCAGAAATTGTCTTAACCTAACCTAACCTTAAATAATACAAAATAACTTAAAATTCAAGGTCATGTACAAAATTGATAGGAGGTGGGGGTGGCCGCGGGGGGGGGGGTCCAAAAATCGTTCTTTAGGACAGACCCTTTAATTCATCCGTTTCAACATAATTTTTATTATTCAAGGAAGAACTCAATGTTGTATGTAGTTTACAGGACTCAAATATACTACTGGAAGAGCAAAATCTAATTCAGGTCATTTTGATTCTAGATTTTAACTTAAACACTTTTTATTTGTTGGACAATATTTTTGAAAAATATTAATACTCACACTCTAGAAGTGATAGAAAATAAATATTTCTTTCAAATTTTTGTAAACCGTGTTGAGTTCACACTGTTTATGTGAATCCTAGCGGTACCGTTATACATCGGGCATAGTCGTTTTGCTTGAGAGGTTCACTTGCAATTTTGCTTGCAGTCTCTATATTGTCATGGTTATTGTTAATAATAACCTGTTTTATACGTTTTAAAGAAACAAAAGGGAAATTTAAAAAAGGTAAAATATGGCCAATAAAGAGGAGAGTTGATATAACTAATTCAGGGTCTCTTGGTTCTATTTAATTTTCAGCGTCGGAACACTAGAAGTGCATATTGCATAACTATATATTTAACCAATGTATATGCGCCACCCCGTACATAAAAATAATCAAGTTTTGTCTTTAGTTTTAAAGTTTATTTCTTGATCATCAACAAAGATGTGAGGCTGAAATATAAACATTATAAGCATGATATATTTATAAAATGTTATGAATGGCAAAATGCTGTGACTATACAAAGTTATTTGACAGAACACATTAAGTCTAATATTTCAAAATGGGATTTCTGGTGAGATGTTATGACCAGATAAAAGTTTTAGATGGGGCGGAACGGTGCTCCCTGCGGCTGGCGGCTGTCTGGGGGGTCCACATTGGGGCCTCTTTCAGATTTCACTTGCTTATGAATCCTTATAGGAGATCTTTATAAAAGCTTAAATCATCTGTTTCAAAGGCACATGAGAATATTTTACGAAATACAACGGCATCACAAGCTTTCTAATAAAATCTTACATTTGATGGTGGTTTGTTGGGATTTATCATGGTTCTCTAATATATAGTTCTCCGTGTATACAGTAAACTTTCCTGCGAATGACTCTAAGCAAGTAGTTTTCATTGTGTATATTTCAGAGTTGATGTAGATTAGGTGTGAGATATTACCTTTCAAGTGTGTCCTGTGAACACTGCAATTCTTCCTTGATTCCGTGTATATAGATCAGGATATTCCTGAATTAGGTTAAAGTCGGTCTGAAACAATCTTATTCTTCAAAGAATAGTTATTAAAATATCAGGAGTAATATTCACCTTCAGGAATTGATCTAGGCACAATTACTCTAGAGCACAATAGTAGTTTTGAAGAAACATACAGTCGTTCTCGAATTCTTACAGCCTACATAGGAGTTATTGTTAATCCAACGTTTAATTCAAGTTAGATTTAAGCAATACCTGGGAGGTTTTCCAGACTAATTGTGTGCTGTAGATCACGGTGAGATCCCTCGTGATCACCGTGAGATCTATGTTAAAAAGCTGGGAGCGTAGATGGGTGAACATGAGATGTAGGATAAAATTTTTCATTAAACTGTAGATAGGAAGCTGTGGTAAAGATTTCTCGTATCAATCCTTTTCTGCATCTAAAGATCAATCAATTGAAATCACGTTTCAACGTTAATTATCTTTCTTCAATACTTTCTGTTTATTAACCTGCTTGTGCGTGCTTGTGAGACAACCCTATAGCCTCTTTTGGAGTCTCAAGAACTCCGGTTTAAACTGATCAACTCTTGACGATCAACTGGATCAAGCAACTGCAACTCAATTTATGAACTAGTATTTTATTTGATCTTTGCTTGAAGTTTTGATAACTGATATGTACCTTGAATGTTTTTGAATAACGGATCACTTCTTTAGATAGGATTAGGGAGTCTTAATGATCTTGATCTCCCATGATGACGATCATTAAATTCAATTGAAAGCTTGGAATTAAATATTACATGTTTTCAGGTTTAAAACATAATGTGCCAATATTAGTTTTCATTTCAAAACTTGATAAAAATCCGGTTTACATGTTATCTTAGTTTTAAATACAGGTTAAAATTACATTTTGATATAACTCAAAGATCGACAAGATAAAAGAAATGTTTTCGATTATTTAATTATATTCCATATATAGTTCTTGAGTGGAACACTTTTTTCCATTTTTTTTAGTCTGTAAATTGTCCTAAAATAATAGTTTAAATTTTACACTAATTTAGCTGTTGATGGCTGGCTCCGTTTTTCTGGTTCCGTATGATTGTGATTTTAACCACGGACCTTGCTTAGGTATTAAACTTTGACGGGTTTTTAACTAACCCTTTATTTTATACAATTAATAATGATATTATTAAAGGGAGTGACCGGCAATGTATGATAGTTGAACTGAGAATGTAGCATTGTGGAGTAATTTTTTTGAATTCATTTAAGACATACAAAACGTGCTAATGATGTATAATTACTGAGTTTAAGCGAAAAGTCGACGTTCAAAATCATCTATTTGGGTGGTTACGTTCTGAAAATCGATTTTTTAAAAATTATTAAACAACGTTGACAAAAATGTTCTTAAAAATCGACCGATAACTAATTAGATGTTTAGGAACATATTTCTCAATAGAAATTTGTCATTAAATCAATGTTAGAATTAATTATTTCTTTTTCATCATTATAATGAATTTCTTCTTATTCACGAATTTGTTCGTAGATTTCTTCAAATGCATCTAAATGTCCTCTTTTAAATAAAAATTCCGGGATATATACGGAAAACGTTTTGTGAACAATGAGTCATTACAGAAACTAATAACTGAATAAGATTAATTATTTTCGATTATAAGAGTCAATTTTTATTTTCTCAACCTGTTCCTAAACAACTCATTAGTTTATCGTAGAAATTTTTGTATATTTTTCGTGGTCGTCTTTGAATAATTTAAATAAACCCGATTCTCAAAATCATCCCTCCAAAATGGGCAATCTATGAGGATTTTAAATATTGCATTTGCACTGTTGCTGAACAAATATACACCGTAAAAACGTCTGATAGGTCTCGAATGAACCCTATAAAAAATTCTCAATAATACTGTAATCTTAATTCAACTACCATACATTGCCTCTCACTCCTTTATAATGTTAAAATTTTCAGCAAGAGGGAATAAAGCGCACTGGTGTTTAATCACAGGGTTCCTTCTTCTCTCAGACTCACCTCAAGGCTTAAATTCGAACCAAAACGGCTCAACTCTGGACTTAAACTCAAATCAAGATCAAAACTCAAGTTTAAATAATCACTTGGATTCATTAAAAAGCCAGAACTCCGCCCAAATAAAGTTTATAGACTCTAATGAGGATCTCTACTCACCTCCGTCTTTCAAGAAACTTCTACTTATTGCAAGACAATCCAAATCCTTAGTTTTAGGTAACTGTCATTTTTCATAATCAGAACTTGCACCCCTGTTACACATTTTAACCAATTTTTAGTAAACATTTTAATTTTTTCAACAAAGTTTTCCCCACAAAACAATTGACACTAAAATTTCAGATGTGTTAAGATTTTGTTGGGAAATATTTACCCCTGTTTAGCTGTAAACAATAACATGTCAATGTTGTTTTTATCCAGGTATGTGGGATAACAGTAAAATAGTTTCTAGCAATAGAAACCTTAAAGAATTTGGAACCACGAGAAATATTCAAGATTATATGGTAAGCAAAGTATTTTTTAAGCAATAATTTGGACAACGTTTTTATTTCATAGTATAAAAATGTTTGCGGGTATTATATTTAAGGTTTTGTTTTAAAACGTAATTTTACGTGATAATTTTTTAGCGAATGCACTTACAACTTCATAAGGAATAGTTGAAAAGGCATGTAGTGTAGGTATATACAGTACATAAGAATCTCGGTATTTGTACAGTCTAGGAGACTACATTTGTTTATTGTTAATTGTTAACTTAAAAATATTAATATGCATGTAATATATTATTTATATATTTAAGTCAACACTATAAGCCAAATTATCATGCAAAGAATATAATTTGATTAAAGTTTACAATAAACTACTCGTTATTCAAGCATAATTATAATTGACGACATTGTTCTGCAATTTCCTTGGCTGTAGTCATGCTGTGTGTTTGTACCAAAAGAGTGTGCGTGTGTAATAACGAACTCGTCTGCAAAGTAAAGCAGTGCGACAGGCTTTCTCATTCCAGACCAGCGCCATTTCCCTTACCTTTATTCTTATTCCCTGGTGGTGAATCTTAGGATCAAGTATTGATATACATCTTATCCTAACATACGGATTTAATTCCTTTTCGATATCCCGATATCCTTTAACTGAGGAATCCAGCATAATTTATCCTCCAATTTATTGAATATTCTTTAGATATCGAGATCAAGTGTTCAAGGGAGGTCCCCCTTAGTTTATATTTCTGTATACGCGCTTGACCTAATATTTAAATATTTCAAGAGTGGCATGCCGCAACGCTGCCCTTTAAATCTCGAACCAAGTATTAATTAGAAAGATATTGTTGGTTTTTAAAAGTTTAAGATTCCTCACAATTTCCTTCATTGTCTCTGAAGCATAAATCTGCAAGTAAATCACCATTAAAAGTAATCAATTTTTATCTAAAATTGAAAATTTTCTATCTTGAAAAGTGTTATGATTCTCACTATTTCCATCTTTGTCTCAGAAGCATATAAATCCGCAAGTAACTTGAAGAAAGAAATCACAGTTGAAAGTAATCAATCTTCGTTCACGGTTGAAAGGGTACAATTGTAAATCTTACATGCCAACCTATAAAAAGACAATCACTTGAAATGACGTGTTCAGTCCCTTTAATTTTCTGCTGTTTTACTTCCTTTCTTCAAAACTATTTTAATAGAAATTTCTAGTTCGCCACGTTTGCATGTTAGTTGAACGAGGGAAGGAGTGCAGAGCATCCATGAGCCCCGCAAACTGACCTCCGGAGCCTCCTGATTTGCAGAATGGCCTCCAAGCTAACTCTTATCCAATCTAAATCGTCTCCAAGCCTCATGCTACGTCTGCCAGGGTATCCAACTCCGTCTCCACGTCCAACAATCCGATATCCAATAACAAATATTTGGCTTTTACATCCACCAAAAGCCTTTTTTCACAAAGTCTTAACATGACCATAAAGTTTTTAATGGTACATAACAGTTTGTATTAAAAAGTCTACGTTTACCGAGATTTAAACTTCTTATATTTTGTTTTTCTAAATTTCACAAATTCTTAAACTGGTGCAGAACTATTGCAGCTTTATATAAAGAAAGACAAATTTTATATCATTTCATATATTAATCTTATTAGACTACCACCCAATCACAATACATAATAGTTTTTGAGAAATACTTAAAGGAGGCGTTGCATCTATGACATTTTTTAAGATCTCAATAAATAATGGTGTTAGCCGGTCCTACTTTTGCATGTATACTCATCTGATGAGGTAGGAACAGGATATGATGTCAAATCTTCAATATCTCCGTTCGGAGACCGGAGATATAGGATGAGGTACCTCCGTCGGCTTTGATATTTTTTATCTCCGGCACCTTTGAACTTGCAAAGCCCAAATTCAAAACAGTTAGTTACACCTTAGGACCTATATAAGTTAATAAAAAATTTAAATTTTTTTTTCGATTCTATCATGAACTGCATTTTTTCACTTTTTTATTATGTCTTTTTTGGGGACTTTGAATCAAAAATAACGAAATAAAAAGGGTAATGAAAATGTTTTCTATCTAATATGAATCTAGTTTAGGAAAGGAAGTTTCCAAAAAAAGTGATTTTACCCCCTACAGGGTGTCTCAAAAATATTTTCCACTCATTTCTGAAAAAGATTCATAATAGTTGAGGAAACATTATCAGTACCCTTTTTCTTTCGTTATTTTTGACCTGAAGTCCCCCTAAAAAAAAAACATTTTAAAAAATGAAGAAATGAACTTTTTGTCATCGCATGGTAAATTCGAAAACAATTTTTTTTATTAAACTATAAAGGTCCTAAGGTGCAACTGTTTTGAATTTGTGCTCTGTAAGTTCATTGGGGACGGAGATAAAAAATCGGAGCCTATATCTCCAGTCTCCAAACAGATATATTGAAGATTTAACGTCATATCCTGTTCCTAGAGCATCAGATGAGGTATACATGCAAAAGTAGAACCGGCTTACACCATTATTGACAGTAAAACTAATAGAATTTTTTTTAAATCAGTGGAAAATATTTTTAGATCACCCTGTGGGGGGTAGAATGCATTTTTTTAAACCTCCTTTTTCTTAAAAAGATTAATAATAGTTAAGGAAATATTTTAAGTACCCTTTTTTCGTTATTTTTGATTGGAAGTCCCCTAAAAATGACATTTAAAAAAAATGAAAAAATGCAGTTTTTTGACACCCTGTCTTCACATAATAGAATCGAAGAAATTTTTTTTTATTTTTTCATTAAACTATATAGGTCCTAAAGTGTAACTGTTTAGAATTTGAGCTCTGTCAGTTCTTAGGTGCCGGAGATAAAAAAAAATCGGAGTCGACGGAGGTACTTTTTCCTATATCTCAAACGGAGATATTGAAGATTTGACGTTTATAGAGGTCAAAATAAAGTTTAATGACCCCCGATTTCAGACTCCAAAACTCACCTTGTTTAAAGTTTAGTGTCAATAAGTGTCCAATTGGTATAAAATCTTGAACATTTTTTAAAAGAGCGCGCGCGCACCTTTTCTCAAAACTGAAAATATTGAGTTCAACGAGGGTGAGGGGTAGCTGCTCCCAGGATTTCGGAGTGCTCCCAGGATTTTGGAGTGCTCCCAGGATTTTGGAGTTGCTCCCATGGTTTTGGAGTTGCTCCCAGGATTTTGGAGTTGCTCCCAGGGTTTTGGAGTTGCTCCCAAGGTTTTAGAGTTGCTCCCAGGGTTTTGGAGTTGCTCCCAGAGTTTTGGAGTTGCTCCCAGGATTTTGTAGTTGCTCCCAGGGTTTTGGAGTGCTCCCAGGATTTTGGAGTGGCTCCCAGGATTTTGGAGTTGCTCCCAGGGTTTTGGAGTGCTCCCAGGGTTTTGGAGTTGCTCCTAGGGTTTTGGAGTAAAATGAGAAAATTTATCCGACCTTTTATGATATGTCCTTTAAAAAATGGTATTTTAAAGAGGGAAAATCACAAATTTCAGTCCAAGCAGCCTGTTGCGATCGTAAAGTTTTGATTATCCAAACTGACGACATTTGTTTTAGTTAATACGTTAAAGATTAAAGATTTTTAGCTAGATACATAAAGGTTTCATTTGACTTGGTCTAAAAAATATCAACATATTCATGAGTTATCTTATTTCCAATTTTTTTTTCAGAAAAATCCTATTTTCGCTTTAAAATCTCTAATTGATTGGTGCAATTTAAAAATGCGTTTGTACTCAACTGTCACAAAAAAAGTTGTTCTAAGTTAAATTTAGATCATTCTGAGAGCAACTCCAGAGCAGCCACCTCTCCTTAGTTCAACGTATAGTTTAGAGTTCACAATTCTCAATTTATAACATCATTTATAAAAACTTACAATGCCTTTAAGAACCACTGTGGGTTTAAGGGACAAAAGTTAAACGCATAAAAATCAAAAACATCTTTTTGTTAAGAATAATTTAAACAGATTGTAATGTATTATTTTATCAGAACCCAATCCTGGTGGTGAACCTATGGTTTGGGAAGAACAGCTTCACTGTCTTCCTCTTTATCTCCCCTATAGCACAGAAGGGATAGAAGTTCTACAGAATTTTGAAAAGAAGGTAGATAATTAATAATTATTTACGGGGAAAAAAACATTTTGATATATTATTTTTCGGGAATTTTACTATTTTATTACTGAATTGAGAAAAATAATAAATTTCAAAGGTAAAGAAAATAATTTTAGGGAAAGTGAAAGGGAAAAAATTTGTGAAAATTTGCAAATCCTATAATTACTTTTATTATTTATATTTATTTTATTTTTCATAAAATGCTCAATGTTATATATTTAAAAGAACAACAAAATGCTAAATTATATTGGTCGCATTTTGATTTTTAAAATAAAATACAAAAGATTGGGGAAGCGTCAAACTATTTTAAACTAGAAAAACACTAACAACAGCATTAACTTTCAAAGAAAATTTTTATATTTTTTGAACTAGGGTTGAGTAATCATAACTTGGTGATAACATTAAAACAAAACTTTTTTAGGTAGCGGTTGGTGTCAAGATGAAAAGCTCTAACACAAAGAGTAGTCAACCTCAGTCCTCAGCACAGCAGGAGAGTGTGAAGGTTAAGATTTAGATTAATTATTACTGGGTACAAACGTGCGCCAAACCATGTAAAGCTCTTGGTTCAAACCTTAAACTGTAAGATAAAAAAATCTAGAATCCCTTCTTTCTTTAGTCCAAATCACGGGGCATTTATTTGGAATATAAGAAAAAAGTAATTCGCATGTGTAGAAATAAATTTTTTTTTGCAGATTTATAGATTTGACTGTCACGAAGTATTTGAAAGCCCTGAGACTGGTGGTGTTGCTTTCTCCCTGCCTCATGGCAGCCTGCTCTTAGAAGTAGCAAAGCACGAGGTGCACGCTACCACAGCTCTTCAGACTCCAAACAGATTAAACCCTACCAGGATTGGCTTAGTATTCTATCAACATGCTAATCTCCATCTTCACAAGCACGGGAATTATGTTCATGTTGATAAGCAGATGAAAAGCCAATACAAGAATTATGCTGATTGGTTGGCAGGGAAGTTCGTTCCAGTTAGTTCTCAGCTAGACACACTCACAGCTGCGGGGTTTGTTTTCCCGAAGAATACTCGACTGAACAGTAGAAAAGGGAAGAAAGTAACTGAGCAGAACCGATTCAATCATCAGGAGTTTCCCGGATTTACTCCAGGAAGAAGGGTTAATGGTGTTTTTACACCAATTAAAAGCTCACTGTAAATGGACTATACTGCTGCTCAATGGATTACTGGAATAGTTTTCAAGTTATTTTCTCAAGCTAAAGAAGTTTCTCCTAATATCTAGATTGCATAGTTTTGAGCAGAGGTTGAGTTGAGTCTTCATATCAATCCTCGTCATATAAATATACTCCTTGAACACTGGTATTCTATGTAAACCTACTCTGTGAACTTGATATACCTGAATCTCGTAAAACATAAAGACAATATTAATTTTATTGTTAAGTAAATTTGGAGTATGTTGAATTTTAATTTTTTTCCGCTAATCGTGGTGGGGATTGATTCTAAAATATATATAGAGTATAGACCCCTGTTACACTCTGTGAAATTTATAACATTTAATGCTAACTAGAATTTGTGGGAAGTATTTAGATATGCAAAAAGACCTGTGATGTCCATCTAGTTTAAAGAGTTCTAACTATTTTTGTCAGAAAATCAAGTTTTAATCTGTGATAAATGTGCCATATTTTTGAATTGTGATTTAATTTACCAAAGAAAATTAAAACTGGAGTGCCTTTAAATAAAAAGTTTTAAAGAGTTTATATATAATATATACAGATTTTGATATCCATGTTTTTCTCTTTGACACTTGATTATTTTCCAGCGTGGGATCTTTTACAATAACTTCATGCCACAGAAACAATGGGGGAATTTTCAAAACTTGGCATTTATTAGTAGAAAAACGAAAATATATTTAACATGGAGGGTCCCCTGAAAATTATATATTTTATTTTCAGAAGAATGATTTAGTTTATTGAAGTGATTAATGGCTGTGAAGTGAATACACTGGAATATCCAGAACAACAAGACATTGTCATCAGATAAGAAATTCAGTAGTTTGTGGAATAATTTCTCAAAAGATCTAAAGACTAGTCTAATCAAAATACATAAAAAAGAATCATAATTTGCATTCAACCCTATTCTTCCAGATTCAACCAGATAATTTCTCATTTTAAAAAACTATTCCTCAATCAACTACAGAGGCGCAATTAATACCCCGCCCCNAAAACCAACAATTTTCTTAAATCATACATTTAATAATGTGCTCATTCTTTAGTCATAATTCAATTACATTCACTTCGTTTATTCATTTATACAAGCCAGTACTTCACTCCTACATTTAATTCATCAATTCATTAATTTTCTTATTCAATTAATCTATTGATCATTTAAGCATTCCCTATTTCATACATTTATTCATTCATTCAATTTATTTTTCCATTCAATTGTGCATCTATTCATTTATTTAACTATTTGTCTATTCAATAGCTCATTTATTCATTAACTTGAAATTTTATTTAATCACCTATCCAATCCATGATTCATCAACCTATCTGTTGATTTATTCATATATTGGTTTATTCATGGACTCATTTATTCATTTATCCATTTATTCAACCATTCATTAATTCATTAAGTTCAAAATACCATTTAATCACTTATTTATCAACCTCCCACTTGATTTATTCATCTATTGGTTTATATTTATCTTATTTAACTACTCGTCTAACTGTTAATTTATTCATTTATTGGTTCATTTGTTTTCTTTTTCTATATATTTAACCCTTTAATCAGTTATTCATACATTTCTCTAGATCTATTCATCAATACATTTATTTATTCATTGATCTGCTGCTTCATTAATTCATTTTACCCTTTATTTAGTTGTTTATACATTTCTACAGATATATTCATTAATTCATTAAATCCAGGAAGTATCACGTAAGAACTATAGGAGAACCAAGCACAGGTTCAGAGGACCAGACTATACATCAAGTAAACAAGTAAGTATATAATTTTAGATTTAGAAAACGCACCCTGAACTGGTCTGATTATTTAGGGACTGGGAAGCCTTTTCCGATTTAATTAATTTAGCTATTTTTGATTTGATTTAATCTTTTTCTTATATCTCCTTAATTTAGGATGGAGCAGAGTATGGTGGGCAGTCTGACCACAGATGATGAGGCTATCACCGTCCACCATTCCAAATTCTCCAGCTACGAAGAGTAGAATCTCAAATAGTTTTTTGACCAAATCAATAATTTTATTGGAGACCCCAAGCTTTTCATCGGAGACTCCTGATTTACATGGACACACATTGACTGTCACCAAAAGCGTTTAAGCTTTTCATCGGAGACCTTTTATAAAAAAATGAAGGTTATTCTTTTGAAATATATCGTCTCCAGTGTAAATCTATAGGGTCTCTGATGAAAATCTGAGAGGGTCTCTGATGAAAATCTGGGAGGGTCTCCGATGAAAACATCTAGCTCCTCACTGAAAATTTGAGGTCTTGAATATTAGGTAGTATTCCAATGATGATGAGTTCCTTTCAAAATGATAGAAATTTGGATTTTGATACTAAAAGGTCATTGATTAAATCTTATAAAAGTGTAAACTAGGTTCATTTTTACGAAAATTTACATATATTTCAGATTAAAAATGAATAAGGAGGAGATAAGGGAAAAGATTTTGCGCTATGAAACTCATCTTAATGAAACCTTGAGAAATGATTTGAAGACATGCCTTGGTAATGAGAAGATTGGTTACTGTACAGTGTTAAGTGCTATCGTCTAGTTATATTCATCTATTATTTAAGTTAAAAAGCTGCAATTGCACTCTTCAGGGCGTAGTATAAATGTGGGTTTTTTTCAGAAAAATCTAAATTTTTCAGCGCAAAAGTGCATTAGAGACTAGAGAGGTATAAATCACGGTTAGAAGTGGTTTGACTAGTCTAAAAAATTATCCTTCAAGTTTGAACGATGAACGTACAATATTTATTGAGTCTAGTGTCGCTGTACAGTGTACAGTGTGTACAATACCATGTAATTAACATTGCCTCATGTTTAGAACTGAGAGACAAAGTATACAGTGAGCAAGCAGAGTTTCTAGCTTTGAGAAATACCATTCTTGCAATTAGGAACATACATAATTGTTAAACTTATATCAAATTGATTAATCAACTTTTCATCAAAAGTTAAGTGGGATTACCGAATGTTTTGTTTCAGTGCATACTTCATAGAATATTTAAGTAAGATTGATCCAAGTTTTTTTTTATTTCTTACAGAAAATAAAATTCGAATGATTTTGTTAAAAGTTGGTAAAGGTTGAATCTCATTATTCTCGTATATGATCGGGCAAGGTTACAAAAAAAAATTATTTGTTCAGAGAGTCAGGTTTGCAAAAAGGAGAACCATTGAAAACCAAAGTGGATTTAGGTACAGTAAAATTATCATCATGTACTGAATAGTATAGTATACATTTACAATATAGTTCCTGCCATGTACATTGTACAGTACCGTGAAGCGAGATTTAATGATTCAAATGGAATTAATATCGCTTTTTCTCAAGGTTGTAACTTCTACTGTGAGGCAAAAGTGGATGATCCGACGTGGATCCTTGTATCTATAGGGATGGGATTTTTTCTTGAAATGACACTCCCGGAAGCGCTAGAGTACATAAGGAATGGTTTATGCGTCATATAATATATATTCTTCAGAATTCATTTATTCATACTTAAAAATTAAAGATAGAATATATTTTTAGAATTTACCACCCCCTAATATCACCACTTTTTGTATGTCGATGACGGTTTGAAAATCCCACATTGGTGGTATTCGAGAATTTCTAGCTTTTATATTTTAAATGCATACACGTTTAGAAAGAAAGATGTTGAACTGAGCACCCAGGCTGACAAGCTAACCCAGCAATCTACTAAAATCAAAACCAACATCAAGCTTGTTATTGGAGGGCTTAAGGAGCTTCAGAATATCAGTTTAGAACAGAAAACACCATACAGAGATGCATTTGCTTAAAGGGATTGTATTTGTAATTTTAGGAGGCCATTTATTTAAAGAGAAGTCTTAATTTTTTTTTACAGAAAAGGTAAATCTTGATCAGTTTCTGTCTGATCTATATTAAAGAATTTACAGGTGCATTTCTCAAAATTATTTCTTAAGATTTCTCAATCATCGTTACTTAGATTATGGTTCAAAGTTCTTCCTTTAACACAAGCATACAATTATTCCTGCTCGCTTGTTTCTACTATTTAATCGTAAATGTAAAATTTGGAATTCAATACTTTTTTAGGCCTTTTTTTATTATTTTTCAAGAATAAGTTTGACCCTTTGGCTGTGAAGAATAATGATTATGTTTTTTTTTTTTTTCAGAAAAATAATGAATTAAAATGCTTGGCTGTTTGCAGAATGGTTTAAAGGTAGCCTGTAGGACAGGACAAATAAATACCAGGTAGAAAATTATCTAAAAAGTAAAAATTCATTTTACATACAGTGAGTGATATCCAGAAAAAAAAATCTAGAATAGGAAGTCGACTTTTTGACTCAAGTTATGACTTTAGATAATTCAATGGACATAAGGCACAGCAACTATGCAGTGTAAACAGACCCATTTTACTTAATAAGTGATTTAATAACTTAACAGTAAACCTGTTTGCTTTCTAGTAATATTAATTACACTTCAGTATTGATATAATGTCGTCTTCCTATTTCACAGTTTACTTGTTATCACTAGGGATGTCAACGTTTTCAATTTTTTAAAAAAACGATTGTTTCGTTATGAAACGACGATAATTTTTTTTTTAATTCGTTTTTTAAAAATGGTCGTTTATAAACGATCGTTTTTATAAATCTCGTCGTTTCATTAACGATCGTTAACGAAGAGAGGAAACCGACCTGAAGGGGATCTGTACTTATCATTGAGTAGTTTTTAAGGAAGTATTAAGAAGTTTTAGCTCCCCCGCAACTGTTTAATTCACGTAAGACGTCAGTCATTAAAGTTGCATGTAATTTTTTTCTTCTAAAACGATCGTATTTCTAAAAACGACCGTTTTTATAAAGTTCTTCGTTTCGTTAACGATTGTTAACGACAACCCTTCGTTAACGATCGCTAACGACGACCCTTTGTTAACTATCGTTAACAGAATTGTCAATGAATTTTTTTCAAAACTCGTTTTTTCAGTAGCAAGCGTTTTTTAGAAAACATCCGTATAAAAAACGTCTCAAATCTTTTTTATTAAAACGATCGTTTTCAAAAACGATCTTTTTTATTTTCTAAAAGTTCAAAACGAGTGGGTTGTTTTTAAAAACGATTGTTTTTTCCGAAAACGAAAGGATCGTTTTTGAAAACGATTGAAAAACAAAACAAAAAACGAAAGTTTTCAAAAACGATTAACAACCTTAGTTATTACTGTAGCAAAATTAATGAATTTTACTTGGGTTAAAAATGATTCACGGGGTAGGAACTGTATGGTGTATTAGAAATCTTAACGCTTGATTTTGAATACCAATGTAGGCACTTTTAATTTTAGTATCAATGCTTGGTGCCTCCATTAAAGTTATCCCTGCAGGGTATGACCACCACGGGATATACGAGATGGAGATCAATTCTTCATCCCGGGATTCCCAAGGGAAAACTTCTAACTTCAAATTAATATTTTTGTGAATTAAACAAGCTAAACTAAACCTCTGCCTTTCTTCAACATTTCTGAGGATATTTTTGTCACCTGAATGTAACCCATTGTCCCTGTCAGATTTCAATGCCAAGGATCTTGATATAAGCCTAAATATTTCCGAAACTGAAATTACATAATATTCCTTGTTTCAGGTTTATCCAGACAAGTCAGAGCTTCCTTAAAGATTACTACAAAATATTAGGAGTTCCTAAGAATGCTAGTCAAAAGGAACATTCATATTCTTAATAAATTATTTCTTGAATTTTCATATTTTTTTAAGTTGTTTGTAATAGGATTCCCCATTGTGCATGAAAATATTGAACTCAAGTCTCAAATTAAAATTAAAAATGTTCAATTTTTATAGAAACTTTATCATTTTTGGGGTTCTACTCTGCACGGGCCCTGTAGGACAACTTTCAGTCCAATTCATGGGTTATTTTTTAATATTATCTCTCTTTTATTTATTTTTACAAAAATTATTTTCCCACAATATCTTTAACATTGTTTTCCTATTTAACATATTTTTCCTATTTAACATATTTTCCTATTTAACATATTTTTCCTATTTAACATATTTTCCTATTTAACATATTTTTCCTATTTAACATATTTCGCCCAAATTACTTCTAAACATATGATTGCTTTAAAGGATATAAAGAAAGCTTACTATCAACTTGCCAAGAAATATCATCCTGACACAAACCAGGAAAACTTAAATCAATCAATCAATTGTTTTTTTATAAATAAACACAAGTTTCGTGTTCTAAGCTACACAGTCAATCTAGCACTTTAAATTAATAAGGGACTACTCAGTACTTACGGTAGGCATAGTTATAAGTGACCCTTCATTTTTTATTTAACTTGTTATGTGGCGTGTCCGATGTTAAACTTCGTCAGGATGTTATTGCTTATCTTATGTTTATAACTACTTAACCAATGTTTATACGCCATACACAGAAATAATCAAGTCTATAGAGAGTTTATTTCTTGCTCATCTACTAGCTGTGAAGCTGAAAATATAAACATAATTAGCATGATGTATTTATAAAATGTGATGAATGGTAAAATGTTGTGACTATAAAAAGTTATTTGACAGAATATGTTAAAATACAATATTTTTGGTGTAATATTACGACCAGATAAAAGGATTGAAGCATTATATGAGAACTTTATTAGACATCTGTTTCAAAAGGCAAATGAGAATATTTTACTAAATACCATGTCCCAAGCTTTCTAATAGAAATCTTACATTTGATGGGGGTGTTGGTTTTCTCGCAAGCTGATCAAAATGTCTTCTATTGGGGTTTTATCAGGTTTCAAGTTCTCCGTGTGTCTGTATAATTTCTCCTGTAACTATAAGCGACTAGTTTTCATTTTGGATATTACAGAGTTGATGTAGATTAGGTTAGGTTTATGAGATAATAACTTTATATGTGTGTCCCTTGAACACTGTGGACTGCAATTCTTCCTGGATTCTGTAGAATGAATGCATGTAGATCAGGATATTCTTGAATTAGTTTAAAGTCAGGTCAGGAACGATCTTATTCTTGTAAGGAATTATTATTGAAATATAATAAGTATTCATCTTCTGGAATCGAGCTAGATACAATCCCTCAAGAGCAACAGTAATACGTAGTACATAGACGATACGTACAGTCGTCCTCAAATTTTTTCTGCCTGCATAGGAATTACTGTTAATCTAACGTTTAACACAGGTTAGATTTAAACTTTACCTGGGAGATTTTCCAGACTAGCTGTGTGCTGTAGATCACCGTGAGATCCCGTTAGATCACCGTGAGATCTTTGTTAGAGCTGTCTGCTGTGTAGACGGGTGAATATAAGATGTAGGATCAAACTGTAGATAGGAAGCTCTGGTAAAGATATCTCGTATTAGTCCTGTTCCGCGTCTAAAGATCAATCAGTTGAAATCACGTTTCAACATCAATTATCTTCTTCAAATGAATACGTTTTAACAAATTCTGTTAATTGACCTGCTTGTGTTTGTGAGACAACCCTACCCTCTTTTGGAGCCTCAAGAACTCCGGGTTATACTGATTACTCTTGATGATCAACTGGATCAAACAACTGCAATACAATTAATGAATCTATTGCTTTATATGATCTTGATCTCCCATGATCATCTTCAACATGGCGATCATTATTTACCATGAAAGCTTGGGATTAAATATTACATGTTCACAGTTTTAACATTTAAAATGTGTCAATATTAGTTTCCTCTATGATTCTTGATAAAAATCTGGTTTTCATGTTGTCTTAGCTTTCTTAAATACATAATAAAATAACATTTTGATGTTCTTTTAACTTGAAAATTGACAGGACTAAAGGGAATGTTCTTAATTATTTAATCATTAGTTCTTGAGTGGATCACACTGTTTAAGCCTTTTTCTTTCAGGCTGTAGTTAGTTCTAAAATAAAAGTTTAGATTTTCACTTTTTCCTAATTTTCCTTTTACAGAAAGGATTTAAGTTAATTTTGTCAGGACGAACCAACTGCCCAGAAGAAATTTCAGGTATAAAATGAAAACTGAAGTATGGGTTTATGAAATATGATTAATTAAGAACCCAGCTTTTCCTGGAAACCAAAATTTCTTTATAAAAGTCAACCTACTCGACTTTAAAAAACTAAGCCAAGAACATTACGGTGGTTGTACCGAGTTTTCCAACCATTTGAAGCAAACCAGTCAAGGGGTTCATGAGTTATGATCGGAAATACAAACAGATATTGATACTTTACGTTTTGATGAATAATTCAAAACTCTCTTCTGGGTGGGAAGTGTTTAATGAATCTTATCAAGGTTTTAAATTAAGAGGGAGAGAGGAAATGAGGTCTGGTTTATAATGTTTTGAACAGGCTGCTGTGGCTAGGACAGCTAAGAGATAAGTTGCAATTTGGGAAAGGGGCATTTGGGAGAATGTCTATGATTACTGATGAGGAGTTAGGTACCTCACAGCGCCAAATCTTACTGTAGGTTCTAAGTATATTTACCTCACATAACCTGTTGGTTGTATTCAGGAGGTGTCTGAAGCCTATGAGGTTCTAGGAGATGATGCTAAGAGAGCTGAGTTTGATCAGTTTGGATCTGGAGCCGCAAATAATCCATTTGGCCAGGTACTAACATTCTTACGGTCCACGGAATTATTTAATTTGAAAGTTATTGATTTTAATCTGCATATTTCCGTTGCTTAATTAGGGACGGGCATCTTCTTAAACATTCAAGGTTTTTTTATATTGTCGGTTACTTTTAATACACTCTTAAAAATTTTAGATAATTTTTAAAACGATTTATTTAACCGATTGTAAATTTATTTTTGATGATATCTTTGGGCAACATAAAAAATTTATTCATAGCAAATCGGATGTTGCTTTGTGATAAACATCTTACAGATTCTTGTAAGCACCTTTAGAGACATTAAAACCTTGAATGACTAAAAACGGACCACTAAAAGCATTGTATTGAGTATGCATAATCAAATGCATCATACATTTTAAATGACTTGCTTGCTAATTATTGATTAAGAATTTCCAAGCATTGTCAATCATATTAAGATTCATTTTATAACATTTCATTCTAAATTAAAAAAAAAAAACCATATGAAATTTTTCATTTTTTATTAGATCAAATTAGATTGGTCGCCGAATCCAGATTCATACTTGTCAAAATTAAAAATACTTAGCTTAGAGATCGGGTGGAAATATTATTTTATGTATCTCGAGACTAATTAGGGATACCTAAAGAATGTTTTTGATTAGAACCAGCGGCAGAGTTATTCTAACCGTGGTCCGCAGTGGTCCTACCAGAGCAATGTGGACCCAGAGGAACTTTTCAAGCAAATTTTTGGTAAAATACTAGAGCTTTTTTCCCGATTGTTTGGTTTGAAACGAATTTCTAATGTACCTTTTAAATCTTGATTTATTGAAACAAAAAAGTACTTTTTTTTTAAAGTACGGTTATTAAAGAGTTCTTAAGAATTAATGTTGAAACGGTTTAAATATTTGCGTTTATTCCTCTAACGGAGTTGTCCAGGGCCGGATGTATAAAATTCTCCCCCCCTCCCTTCGGTAAATAAATGCCACCAAAAAGGAAAATTTTGGAAGAATTTATTTTAGTCACCTGAGATGGAATTTAAAGAATTTGAGCCGCGGTTTAAATTCGGCAAAATCCGCCAAAACCCGGTTTAAATTTAGCGCCGGCTTAAATCTTGAAACATTTGATATGGAACCAACCATATTTAAGCCGCGGCTTAAATTTAAACCGCCGCTCAAATTCTTTAAATTCGGCCACTGGAACTCTTAATTCCTGTCTAAAAAACCTAAAATAAGAACATTTGTTTTTAATCAATTTTTTAGGCGAGTTTTCGAGGGGATTTGGAGGACGCGGTTCCAGTTCAGGGTTTTCAAATCCTTTTGATGATATTTTTAACTTTCAATTCCAGGGGGGACAGCAGGCTCAAACTACTATATCCTTTACTGAGGTGAGACTTTCGAAACTTAGATGATAATTTGAAAAACATGATCTAGCCTTGACACTAATCTCATGGCATCCAGTGCTGTTCTTGCAATAATAATAATCTATATTTATACTTTGCTTGTATGTTTGTTTGTTTGTGAAAACGACTGAACCCATCGGGCCGTTTGTTATTAGACTTCATTTGACCCCCCGGGAAGGATTTTGGATGCTAAGAATTACATAAAATTGTCATTAATAAACTTTTGATTTTCCTGAAATCTTGAAAATCCACGAAAAAATCTTAATCCGGAATAAAAATGATTGTTTTATTGAAGAAGACCATTTGTTTGTTGTTACATAATTTATTTTTTAAGTCTGCCAAAGGAGTAACAAAAGAAGTCGATGTCCTACAAATGACTGGAAATTTAAGGTAGAGAAATTAGGTTTTTAAAATATTTCTGGGAGGATGGGGTTCTAGTTAGTACTAAAGTGCTCGGCGTTGCCCGTGCAATTTAAAAATTGTTGAACAAAAATTTTGGGGGGGAAAATGTCCATCTTTTTTATCATGGGTTTCCTTTAATAAATACTAGCCGATTTGGTCCAGCCGTTTGGCCAGCTCTAGCTAACATATAAATATATATGTATATGAGCTAAGGTCTTTATTATATAGATTTGTTTGTTTAGAAATCCAAGTTTGAATAAAAGTCGTATAAAAGTTCCAATTCCAGCTGGAATATCTGATGGTCAAACTCTTCGTCTTTCGTTAGGTAAAAATTTATTTTAACATTTTTGATTTTAACATTTTTTAAGAATTAAATTCGAATTACATTTTTCGAGTTGGAAAGTAAGTTGTTATGTCTATAAAAAACAGAGGAAAGGCCGGCTTGGTTTTCAAATCGAAATTTAGAAAACAAGCTTATATAATTTCACATTGTAATTCCAAAATAATTTACAATGATTACGACTTTTTCGCTAAACCATTTTACTGGTATTCAAATAATTGGGGATGGGCTGATGAGGCTGATCGGCCCGATTCAGCTTTATTCACTAAAAACAGCTTTGAAATATTAAATTTAACTTAGGAAGAAAAGAATTTATCAGCTAAATATTAAGACTACGCACTTTAATTAGATGTTCGAACGTTGCTTATTATTTTATCTTATTTTGTTCAGGAAACCAGGAGGTGTTTGTAACTGTCCGAGTTCAACCCTCAGATTATTACAGGATAGAACACTGTCAATTAGTTTGTGTTGAGTTTTGAATCTTCATGACAGATACAATCTCAAGAACTGACGACGGTCAACCCAGGCCTATATATTTTAATAAAATATGGAACTAACATCTACTTTATTTACTCTATAGAGGTTTGGTCGGTAACCATCACAGACTTTAAAACTGTCAATTTTATCAGTTTAAAGCCAGGGGTTTGAAAACGGACCTGTGCCGTATCCCTTCCATATTTTTATTCCCTGTTTAAAACCAGTTAAAGAGTGTTTATTCTTTAATCTTCTAATTAGTCACGGAAAAATTATTTTAATGATAACAGAATATGCAATTTTGATTATAAATTATAATTGAAACCTCGACCCAATGTAAGTTAACAATATCAAATATTTGACTCCAAGGATGTTGATTGAGTGTGATAACATAATTTTATGTAACCAAAACCCCATTCTCTTCCTTGTTTTCTTAGTTTTTTTTTTAGATACAGTGGTAGGCGATTATATCAATATAATGGAGAGGAATTTATTATCTAAGTTCTGATTATTATCAAGCTTTTTTTGAAATACAAGTTGACAATTAATCAAAGAGAAGCTTTTAAAATTGACAGCTTCTCTTGACTTCATGTTCATCTGTATCCATGCTGTTTAAGAGCTTGATATAAATCAAAATTGAAATCGAAAGTCTTCTTTGTTATGTATTTATATAATCGCCTACTACTGTATATAAAAGAATCGTCTTTTAACAATCATAAAGTTTTTTTATATGATTGATTGTTGACAGTGTGTTTAAGTAGGCGTGAAGGTTATGATATCCACACAGATGCAAATATATCCATATCCCAAGCTATCCTTGGTGGCATAATCCGGATACAAGGTCTATATGAAGATTTAAATATCCGGATACCGCCGGGAACAGACTCGCACACTGAGTTGACCCTTTCCGGTCGCGGGCTCAAACATATGGAGGCTTATAACACGTACGGAGATCATATAGGTAGGTACTCTTGTTGATCGTCAAGGAGATCATATAGGTAGGTACTCTTGTTGATCGTCAAGGAGATCATATAGGTAGGTACTCTTGTTGATCGTCAAGGGCGGACACAGGATTCTTAGCCAGGGGGAAGAGATTTTTTAAGGTACAAAGAAATCTGAAAATAGGAACGTAAAGTTCTGAAAATAGAAAGCTGACCCCTTGGCAGGGAAGACTTATATTATACAATTGTTTCTATTTAACTTGCATATGTATAGTAGTGTTCCTTCTTTATTAATCGAAATTGTAATATTGTTCCTTATTTACATGCATATAACTTTCCTAATATTTACTTTTTGTTCTTAACTTTTTTTAAGTCCCTTTTATTGACTATTGTTCTTAATTCATGTACAGTATGAATAACATTTTCGCATATGTAATATATGTTCCCTGTTTCTGTTCCTTACTTAACAAATCTGTAGGCTGTACCCTCATGTGTTGATCATTATTTTATGTGTTACGAAAAACGTGTAACTTGTTAATGTTCCTATTTTTTGGTCCTATTCCTAACACTGTCCCTAGACCCTAAATCCTTTATTTTTGTTCCTAATTCCTTAACAATCTTTTTATTGTTCCTTAGATTATTTATTTCATTTATTGTTCTTATGTTCTTAGTAAATGTATGAAAATCCTAATTGTTTTGCTTGTTCCCAGCTAGCTCAATAATCATTGTTCCTGTTATAGTGTTCATTTTATTGTTCCTTTGTTCCTCTTTTGATGTTCCTAATCTAGTCTTCTTTTTTTCTTCCTAATTAACCCAATATTTGTGTTATTGTATTGTTTCTTTTCTTAAACCTGAAATGTTCTAAATTTGACAAAGTGGAAGAAAAGCAAATGTTTAGAAAACAAATTTTTGAAAACATTTTATAAACTTGTAATATTTTAACAGATACTCCTGGTAAACTTGTAATATTTTGACGGTATTTTTATACAATACAACTGTGGAATTAGAAGATGCTGTGTATTTGATGATGTTATTAAGCAAGCGTTCTGCCTGTAATTAAACACCAACTTATGGTTCTGCACTCTGCGTACGCCTTACACTGAACAATCTGTGTTTTATGTTAGTTGGATTATTTGAAATCTTAACATGATAGTCGTCTTCCTATTCCACAGTTTTCTATTCAATCTTCAATTCGTTTCAAATCATCCGTTCTTTTTAGAATTTTATTCTAAAACTCACCCACCCTCACTTCTCATCGCGCCCCATCACTCTTCCTTAGGGTTTAAAGTAGATTTAGAAATGAGCAGTGCATCTTAAGGTTGGATGAAACATAGATGATTGGATATAATGTTAAGAGTTTACTGTTAGACACTTTTTTTAAGAATTATTTCCCCCAATAAAGCGAATCAACCCATAAAAGAAATTTGCGGTCGCTCGGGGGGGGGGGGGGGGTTCAGACAAATATACTGTATCCCATAGCCTGTTAATAATTGAAATGTTGGATGTGCATTATGCAATGTGCAATAAGCATTGCCCTTGCCACTGGAATTATTTTTCGACTTTTTTATTGCTAATTTTTTTTAATTTATTAGTTTTTTATTACTCAATCTTATTATGATTATGAAAATAAACACGTTTCAATTTTATTCTTTCCTATTAATTATTACGCCCGGTAATTAACCACCACTCTAGGATGATAATTTTCCGCACTTTATTCAATGTGGTTTAAAAACCAAAGGGTTTTATTGAGAAGAAGTTTTATTCCTGATTCTTTTTTGGTCTTACTAGTTTCTTAATTAAAAATAGAACTAGGATGTATTGCATAGTATTCATACGTCTACAGGCCGTTGATGTAGATTCTTTCTGGGGTCGACTACAAAACTAACATTTATTTATACAAACAGGAACCGTAAATGGAGTGGATAAGTCTACATGGAGTGGCCTCCGGAAGAAGTGGTCGCAAGAGAACAAGGAGACGGAGAAGAAAAAGGAGGTGGAGGATGAAAAGGAAGAGAAGAAAATTAAGGAATTTGAAAATCCAGGACTATTATCCCGACTGAAGAAAGCTGTGTTTGGATAAAAATCAAACATTTCTCCATTTGCTAAATTCATCTGTTTTGCAGATCAAAATTTACAGTGATACAATTATTTTTTACATGTTTATTAACTTAATATGTAAATGTGCCTTGCATGGTATGCAGTATGGTTGGTAAAGCTTGTTTTATTTCTGGCTTGCATCCATATTTTAGAACAATAAAATTTAGACCGTTTTTTCTTGTTTAACATCCGTCGCAAACAATTTCTCCAGTGCAGTAAACTATTCCACAACCATTGTAGCCCTGAAATATATATAATGTTCTTGAGATAAAACTTACCAATGAAAGATTGGACTGATCTTCCTTCAATTAAAGAATGTAAACAATTTACAGTTAAACTATTTATTGATAAGAATTGAACACACAATGTTTTGTAATGATAAATAGTGTACATTCTAATTCAGTACTTCGGAGCATTCTAAAGAATTTATAAAATGACGTCTTGAAATATTTCGAAGGGTTTTATACTAGTTTCCCAAAATCTTAGTAATCTATCTTCTATCTATAAATTTAGCTTGTCTTGGTGTTTGTTTGTTTGAATCCAATAAACGTCGAAACGGCTGAACCAATATGGCCCAAATTTTGTGTGGGACCTCACGTGACCCCAGGAAAGGTTTATGAATGATCTAAATTTAAAAATTTGTGTTTAAAAGTTTTAAATTTTTGCAAGATTTTGAAAATGCGCGAAAAAATATAATGAAATCCGCAAACTTTTTTGTTTTATAAAGAGAAGATGCTCACAGATAAAGCCACAGTTAAAAGTTGAAATAGAAGATGGTCGCAAAGCGCACTAAAAGCCTAGTCTATTTATAAATTTGGCTTGTACATATATATTTTACTTGTCTAAGTGTCCGTCCGTTTGTATCCAATAAACGTCAAAACGGCTAAACCGATAGGGCCCACATTTTGTGGGGGACCTCACTTGGCCCCAGGGAAGGTTTATGAAGGATAATAATTTTAAAAATTTGCCGCCATCAAAATTCGATTTTATTAAAATTTTAAAAATATAGAAAATCCACGTAATTTTTTTTTGGCAATGTTCACAAAGAAAACTTTTTTTTGGCAATGTTCAAAAGAGAACATATTCTCATTTGAAATAGTTGTAAAAATATGGATTGCCATGAATGTACGGGAACAGTTTACAAGAGCTCCATATAATTATTCAATTAAAAACTAAATATTTGCAGCATACCATTATCACGAGTGAGGGGGTGTAGAGGCGCCATGATCTCCGCAAAAATTACCTCCGAACCTCAGGATTTGCAGAATTACCTCCAGGCCCCGCAAAACTGGTCTCCCAGCCTCAGTGACGTCACCAAGTCTCCCGCCATTCTGTATCCACGCCCCGCATTTTGGCTCCAATAAAAAAATATTTGGGTTTTATTTCCACCAAGAACCTTTTTTTTTAAATTCTTAACATGATAAAATAGTTCAGAATGATACATTTTGTATTAAAAAGTGAATTTTAATTGAGATTAAAGGCTTGTATTTTGTTTTTCTAAATTTCACAAATTCTTTAAATTGTGAAGAACTAATGCAGTTTTGTATAAAGATAGAAAAATGTTCTATTATTTTAGAGGGGCCTCATATACCAATCAAACAATATCAGCGGCAATTTACAAAACAAGGTAGTTTTTTTGAAATCCTTGTATTTGTGATTTTATCGTATGCTTTAGAAAATATTGAAGAACTATTTTTTTTTAAATTGAAACAAAGAATTAAAATAATCTAAATATCTATTACATGCTATACTGACAGGTTAGGACAGCTTCGTGTCGACGTGTCATATCTTGTTGTTTTAATAAGTTAAATTTAATTCTAAATAGTTTTTCTTTTAGCGAGAGAATTCATTTATTTGACTGAAAAAATTAAAATACAAAGGTGAGGGGGGGGGGGTGCGCAAAAACTCGTAGATTATAGAACAGATCCTCATTAATTTGCATTTTTATGATAAAATGTAATGCTGAGGAATCGAGAGTTAAGAAAATCTTTAAATCATGATGCCTTCAAAATATTAGATAAGTCGTTTATAAAGGTCGTCTTTTACTCATTCCATCTTAATGTAAACTTTTACAGAAAAACAACTCCAGAACAATTGAATGAATTAACATGTCAAATTTGTTGATTAAACGATTCTTTAAACTATGACGGAGTCTACTATGAAGAGATAATAAAAACAACAAGCGGAGACCAAAATGCGGGGCGTGGAGACAGAATGGCGGTAGGCTTGGTGACATCATTGAGGCCGGGAGAACAGTTTTGCGGGGCCTGGAGATAATTCTGCAAATCCTGAGGTTCGGAGGTCATTTTTGCGGGGATCATGGCGCCTCTGCACCCCCGTCTCTCTTATCACTAAGTTAAGAAAACAACATTTTATAAATTCTGTTGATGTCTCCGATGTTCTGGGTTAAACCATAGGAAAGCATGAAATTAATTTTCCAGTGCTTAGGATCCGAATCCGCAAGATTTTGCTTCCTGGATCCGGATCCGCAAAAATATCTGGATCCACGGATCCAAGGGGCAAAATATCAACCAAAAACTGCAAAAAAAAACTTATTTACTCTCAAACCCCAAATCTGAACAATTGAAAAAAGAGAGATTATAAAAATTTCCTCATTTCTAAATTGTTTACAAGTTTTTGCATAAAAATAAGACAACAAATTTAAAAATTTTGCTTTGTTCAGAAAATTCAGTAAATCTTAAAGAAATTACCTGAATCCGGATTTGGATCCATTTTTTCCAGTGCGGATCCAGGATCCGGATCAGCATCAAAATTAAATGGATCCAAAGCACTGTAATTTTCAATACAATTCTCATTCTTTTTACTAGTATTTTGTAAAAAGTTGATACCTTGTTAGGTGTACAGAAGCCTGCCCCCATATCCTCTTCCTTGTACCATAGTTCTCCTGTACAACTAGCAGAAGGAATGGATCCGTGGTAGTCCCACTAAAAGATATTCTATAAAAGGAGTGTTAGCGTATTTTTAAGTGACTCTCAGTTAAAAGTAGGGCTATGCTTAAATTATATTTATATCTTAGTAAAAGTTAGAAAATTATGGCAAAAGTATTTATAGGAAGTGTAATTATGGCAAATGTAACTGAGCCCTCACGAAACATGATAGTTAAGAGACGATTCTCAATTCTTAAACTTAGTTAAAAAGTAAAATACTTGCATTAATAGTTAAAAAAAATATTTCCAGTCTTGGCAGTTCCAAAATGTGGTTTGCCTTTTTTTCAACATAATGCCAGAGATGTGGTTCAGATTTTGACAATTTTGGTTTTATTTATATACAGGGCTACTCTCAAAGAATGAAACGACTGTACGGAATTTTATTAGTCCGGTTTTTTGCACTCAGAATTCCTTGGAGGCCATAAACTGTGTCCCTAGCAAACCATGAAAATACTCAATTGAATGCAGAAACCAAAAATCGTCATATTTTTAGAGTGTTTGGTGTTCCCTCGTGTGTAACCCTGTAATAAACCAAATTCTTAATATCAAAAGGGAGACCACATTTTAGAAATGTCAGGACTGAGGAAAATTTGTGATAATTGTTTGAAGAATCATACCGTGTAAAAGTATGTTGAATGAAATTACTTCTCAAATAAAAGAGTGTTCTCTCGTGGGACACCCTGTATGTACACTTACCGCCCATATTTCGAAAGATTCCCCACTGTTAGGATGGAAGAACATGGCCTCGGGTCCTAGTCCTAAAAGATACAAACAACTTTACTAAAGAGCTAAAAACTGTTTTAGCTCCGTCTTCTTTACATGGTTGTTTAAATGTGAACGTTTCTCTGGATTCATCTTTTCAAACTGTTTTAGTTCAAGAAATATAATTTTTGACGATATCCTGATTCAAATTTTTTAAAGTCATGACACTTTAACCAAACCCAACCACAACCACCCCACTTTAAAAGTTGTATGATCCAAACCGGTAAAACATGTACTGTGTATGCACTGTCCAGTCTGGACTACCTGCAGTGTCAAGTCGACCCAGCACGCTACATGCAACAAATATAGCCTGGCAAGATCACAGTGCACATGCTGCCACTGAATCCTTTGACTGGAAAGATAGAAGTTGGATAATAAATATGTTACCTGTATCATAATCCCATTCTACAGGATTGCATGTAACGCTGCCGGGTCCGGCATTTCCTGCCCCTAAAATACATGTTATTCTATTTCTTGCCCCTGAAATACATGGTATTTTTTTTCCTGCCCCCTGAAATATAACATGTTATTCTATTTCCTGCCCCTGAAATACATGTTATTCTATTCCCTGCCCCTGAAATACATGTTATTCTATTTCCTGCCCCTGAAATACATGTTATTCTATTCCCTGCCCCTGAAATACATGTTATTATATTTCCTGCCCCTGAAATACATGTTATTCTATTTCCTGCCCCTGAAATACATGTTAATCTATTTAACAATTTTGGTAACTTATTGATTTATATAAACAACCTGTATTAATGTCAATCAAACCTTAGTTGAATGAAGCTATGAATGACCTGCTGGAAATGATTGAAGCTATGAATGACCTGGTGGGAATTAATGACGCTATGAGTGACCTGCTGGGAATTAATGAAGTCATGAATGACCTGCTTGGAACTAATGAAGTTATGAATGACCTGCTGAGAATGAACGAAGCTATGATTGACCTGCTGGGAACGAGTGAAGCTATGAATGACCTGTTGGGAATTAGTGAAGCTATGAATGACCTGTTGTGAATGAATGAAGCTATGAATGACCTGCTGGGGATGAATGAAGCTATGAATGACCTGCTGGGGATGAATGAAGCTATGAATGAAGCTATGAATGACCTGCTGGGGATGAATGAAGCTATGAATGACCTGCTGGGAATGAATGAAGCAATGAATGACCTGCTGGGGATGAATGAAGCTATGAATGACCTGCTGGGAATGAGGCATCTACATTAACGTGACCATAGCATTCCAGGACTCCTGAACCGGTCCAATCAGATTTTACCTAAAATAAGATCAGATAACTTCAAGGTTCAGTAAGGGGGTTTTCATCCCCATCCTGTAAAAAAAAATCAAGCCTCCAACCTGGAAAAATTCCTGTGTCCGCCCCTGGAAAACTTTACGAAAAATAGAATGGGGTCATATGGTTAGATATTATTTTCACTACCGTTTTAAACTTAAGTATTCAAAATATCAAATTTAAAACTGGAATGAATTTTGAAAGACAAGTCAACGCTCTGCTATGAATTGAGGGATGTAAAAATGTTTTAACTGAGCATATTCCAAAATTCAATATTTAAAAAAAAATGAATTACTTTATTTTTGGTTTTGTGTTTAAATGTGTAAATTAACTAACCAAAGCGGCGAAAGAAAAAACTGAAAATAAATATATTTTTATCATTTTTACGACGTTGAACGTGCACTGAACAAGTTCACTGAGATCTAGGAATTTTATAGATGAAAGCTTATCTCCTATTGTTGTTTGATCAGTATTATTGTTTTATACAGTTTTATCGCAAGAGAACAGCTGAACCAACACAAGAAGTACAGTAAGTATAGAAAAGTGAGTTAAAAAGTCATCTAGAAAGAAAAGTTAATGGAGAATAGTCGATGATGGTTTAAAAACGGTTAAATAGATCTATAGATAGATCTATAGATGGATAGATAGATCTATAGATGGATAAATAGATCTATAGAATAGATTTATAGAGATAGAGAGATCTGTACTTAGAAAGATAAATAATTAGTTTTATAAATGGATAAATTGATTTATAAATAGATCATTGTGAACTAGACAGAAGGATCGATGAAGATCAAATTTATACGACTTTGTGCAATCTCGTAGCTCTTCAAGCTTAGTTTTTCTCTTCAAAGATGTATGCATAAAAGAAATGGTAACTTATTATAAATTTAAATTTTATTTTCTATTCTCATTTATTTATACCGAAGAGACTCATTTGTCCTCTAAGTGAACTTAGAAGAAAAATGGGTTACCCGACCCGCCAGCACCCCCATTAGATAATGAGATGTGAGCCTCAGGGTAGGGGGCCTGTTAGGATCGTATACTGGTAAATACGACCCGGGTCAAGCCGCATGTCGGTTAGGTCGTCATGCAGCCCAGGCTGTTACCCCAGCCCGCCTAGTCCTGGAAGAGAACTAGTATGTTGTTTGTTATTTTATGTTATAGGTTTGGTTCATCTAAGGTTAGTATCTAGGCTTAATTTATCCAGGGTTGGTTTATCTATGTTCAGTACCCTGGGTTAGTTTATCCAGGATTAGAGCCCTTGGTTGATGCATCCAGGTTTACTCCCAGGATTGGTTTATCCAGGTTTTGTTCCCAGAGATATTTCATCCAGGCTTAGTACCCATGGCTAATTCATCCAGGGTTGGTTCATCCAGGCTTTGAATCCTGGGTTAAAAGCCCAGGGTTGCTTAATACCCAGGTTTGGTTCATCCAGGTTTAATACCCAAGGTTGGTTCATCCAGGGTTCATACCCAGGTTTAATTCATCCAGGTTTAATACCCAGGGTTGGTTCATCCAGGTTTAGAACCCAGGGTTGGTACATCCAGGATTAATACCCAGGGCTGGTTCATCCAAGTTTAATACCCAGGGTTAGTTCATCCAGGTTTAATACGCAGGGTTGGTTCATCCAGGTTTAATACCCAGGGTTGGTTCATCCAGGTCTAATACCCAGGGTTGATTCATCAAGGTCTAAAACCCAGGGTTGGTTCATCCAGGTGTAATACCCAGGGTTGATTTATCCAGGTTTAAAACCCAGAGTGGGTTCATCCAGGTGTAATACCCAGGGTTGGTTCATCCAGGTTTAAACCCAGGGTTGGTTCATCCAGGTTTAAACCCAGGGTTGGTTCATCCAGGTTTAAAACTCAGGTTTGGTTTCTTCAGGTTTAATACCCTGGGTTAGTTCACCCAGGTTTAGTACCCAGGGTTGGTTCATCCAGGGTATGAACTCAGGGTTGGATCATCCAGGCCTAATGCCCAGGTCTGGTTCCTTCAGGGTTAACACCCTGGGTTAGTTAATCTAGGTTTAATGCCCAGGGTTGGATTTAGTAAAGACCCACTGGTTTACTACTCAATATATTTTAATTATAATAAGTTGAGCAGCAGGGGTAACGTGTCCAGTCGTAGTTTATAAACCTACTCCCCCATTTATGTAAAAGTGTATTAAGGGAGAAAGTACTGATGGGTGCTAAATCGGCCATGGGTTAGAAAACCCCAGCAATTCCCTTTAAATATTTTATTGAAAAGGAAATAACAATCAGCATTGCAAAAAAGAAGCAACCAAAGCTTTCCTTAAATTAGCCTTACCTTTCAGGTCAAACCTCCATAGTTTGTTACTGAGGGATCCATTCTTTGTTTTTCCTCAAAACAGAAGAAGTCCTCCTGGAATCTTGACCATAGCATGTCCCTCCAGGGCCCCTGGGGATCCAGATCTAGACTTATTTCTAGAGTTTTGGGATTTCATAAACTCAGAAAAGGTTCTGAAGTTCTTGGAACTATCTGCTATAGATGTGCCTCTGTCTTTCATCATAGCAGAGAGTCCCAAAAATAAGAGAAGTTATAAATAAAAACATTTAAGATTTCAATTTTACGTGCAAGTTACTTCAGCTTGTCGTGCAATTTACTTCAACTTTACGTACAATTTACCTAAATTTTACGTACAATTTACCTAAATTTTACGTGCAATTTATTTCAATTTTACGTACAATTTACTTCAATTTTACGTACAATTTACTTCAATTTTACGTACAATTTACTTTAATTTTACGTACAATTTACTTCAATTTTAAGTATAATTTACTTCAATTTTACGTACAATTTACTTCAATTTTACGTACAATTTACTTCTATTTTACGTTAAATTTACTTTTATTTTACGTGCAATTTCCTTTAATTTTACGTACAATTTACTTGAATTTTACGTTCAATTTACTTCAATTTCACGTTCAATTTACTTAAAATATACGTGCAATTTACTTCAGTTTGACGTGTGTTAGATAGATCTCTAGATAAACAAATAAGAAGAGAAGAGGACAAACAGTAAAACTTTGGGATAGATTGATAGATATTTGCTTGGCTTTGGAAGAACTGATTTCTAGGCATAAGGCATACAAGATGAGTAAAAAAACGGGATTATCGATTTTTTGGACAACATTTTCAAAATTTTTGTTTTGTTCGGATTTTAGGCATTTAAAAATGGGATGAAAAATTCAAAAATATTTGTGTAACGTTTGTAACGTTAAAAAAAATCGACAAACCAAATTTTCTTTTCAAGAATTAATTTTTTTAACAATTTTTGCGGTGGAATGATAAAAGAAAGATATTTTGATAAATTGCGTGGTTTTTCTTACCAACAATACTCAATACTTTAACGGAAATGTTTCGTTTCCAGTGGCGCCTAGTCTCAAAACGGATCTAACGCCGGCGCCTCGTCAGTTGTGATTCTAACCTCAAACTGTTAAAATCAAAAGTGACTCGATTTTACAAGTTTAAAAATTGTCTGAGCAAAAACATAAGAAAAAATTTAATTAAGGTGAGTCATAATAACAAATAAATGGTTTAAGAATTAAAAGATTGAGCACTAAAGATAAAGATTAATTAAGGTGAGTCATAATAACAAATAAATGGTTTAAGAATTAAAAGATTGAGCACTAAAGATAAAGATTAATTAAGTTAAGACATAATAACAAATAAATTTATGATTAAAGATCTTGAGAGTTAAAGAATAAACGAATATAAGGATTAAAGGATTTAAATTGAGGGGTTAAAGATTGAATGATTTCATAAGGATTAGAAAATTTATAGGATCGATCAGTATTTTACGATTGTTATTTGGATTGTTTTTTAATTTTTACATATTTATTTATTTTGAAATTTTAAATTTAACAATATTCTATAAATAATTAGATAATAGCAGATGCAAATATTTTGTTATTTGGATTGAAATATTTTACTTGAGGGATGTAGGATTGATCTTACTCAAAGGGATCATTAGGTCGATTGATCTTACTCAAAGGGATCATTAGTTCGATAGATCTTACTCAAAGGAATCATTAGTTCGATAGATCTTACTCAAAGGAATCATTAGTTCGATAGATCTTACTCAAAGGGATCATTTGTTCGATTGATCATACTCAAAGGGATCATTAGTTCGATTGATCTTTAAATGTTGATTTTACGATTATTTTTAGAATTTGCCTTGGGATAGCAGAAATGATCTTAGAATTGTAGGACTGATCAATTTAATTAATCATATGACTTTGGGATTGATCTTAGGTCGTCTGACAAATCTTAAAAATATAAATCTGATCTTTTTTATTGAAAAATATTATATCTTCTAATATTTTGACCAATTAGTTGATTTTATCCTTGATCTTAGGATTGTAAAAATTATCATGGTAATCGTATAATTCATCATAAAATCGTAACATTCATCATAAAATCAAAACATTCATCATAAAATCGTAACATTCATAATAAAATCGAAACATTCATCATAAAATCGTAACATTCATCATGCATATAATCGTAACATATATCATACATATGATCGAAACATATATCATGCATATGATCGAAATATATATCATGCATATGATCGAAACATATATCATGCATATGATCGAAACATTCATCATAAAATTCTAACATATATCATGCATATGATCGTAAAATTTATCACAGAATCGTAAAGTTATTGAATATATTCGTAATTAGTAATCTTGTTGTATTGATCTGAGGATTGTATAAATTGAGGATTTCATAATTGATCTCAGAATATAGTAAAATTGATTTTAGGTTTGTAGAATTTATTTGAGAATTTTTTCTTAGAATTATGGATCAAATCATATAAGATTCTTAGAATCTTAAAATAGATTTTAGATTAGTAGAATAGAATCTCTTTGAATTGAAGTACTCTTAGGGATCGAGAAATTAATTTTTTAATTGTAGAATTGTAAAATAGATTTAAGTATTTTTATTTATGATGGTGTAGTGGTTTCAAGCTTTACTTCATTTTTATAAATTGCCAATAGTTTTAAATGTACTTTTAGTGTAAATAGCTTAGTATCCGTTTTCTGACGCAGTTAAAGAAATCATCGGAATGCGAAGAATGCGTATACAGGCCGGATACGCAATGTATAAGACCGCGTATACGCATTTAGGTCCAGTTGTGACCCTTTTGCAAATTAACGATACGTAGAAATGTATTTTTTAATGATCAAATTGAGAAATTAAATTGTACTGACAAGTAAAGAATTGTGGATGGGGGGAGGGGGAGGGGGCACACGGATCCGGATGTGTTTGCGTAAAGCGTAAGTGCGTCTACAGGTTCACTGTGTACATGTCCTGGTGCAGAATATTTGAACAGGATGTGTGTGCGTAACTATGCGTATACTCAGGGCTATCATTCATTCATTCATTCATCAATTTATTTATGTTAGAAATCCGTCCAACCTCACTTATCTCATTAATTTATCAATTATCACTGTAATAAAAAGGCCCCCTTTAGTGTTTATTTATTGTTTATGAAATTTATTTTTTTGCGAATTATTACTGCTAATAAGTCAATACTATTTTTACATTTTCAAGTTAATAAAAGTAACACAGATGGAACCTCCCGCATTTCAACAGAAAAGGCTAAAGCTGCAGGGTGACCCACAAAGGATGGGACCTCAGAGACGACTGTAAGGACTTTTTTTAGTCCCTTTCTAAACTTTATGATCCCTTGCCGGCCAAAATAGGCTTATTTCTCTTCTCAATCATCATAAACCATTAAAATACTAATTTAAAGATAAAAACCAAGAAGCAACCTTTTAATCGTCTATTTAGAAAAGTTTTGGTCGTCTTCACAGTATCTTCCTTTGTGGGTTACCCTGTAGTTGGGCCTGTAACTAGAATAACAGAGAAGGTAAATTTGTTTCAGATAAGTTTTAACAAAGATTCTTTTATTCAAATGCATCACGTCTTATATTTTCTCTGAAATCAAAATAAATATCTTTAATTGCAAAAATTAATTTTCACACAAATTCTTATCCTCCCCCCATCCTATCACACTCAGTAAATGGCAGTGACAGGTTTCAGAATATAAAAATATTAAATAATATTGGATTTGATATTAAAATTAATTGTGCTGTATTTTTTATGTTGAAGCTTAATCATTTTAAAAATTGAGATTGAACTTTACTTTAGATATACATCATGCAGAGGGATTAAATTATTCGGGGGGGGGATCTCCATATTATCCCCCCCCCTCTTCTATTAAATCCTATCTACCCCCCTTTATGTATGTTTTCATGTTAATTGTATATGCAATATATCTATTTGCATAATATAATGTTTTCACATTTGGTTGTTATCAACAAAATACTCGGAACATACATTACATTCTAGGAGTCTATACAACTTCGTGTTGAATACTTTTTCATTCAATTTTGTAATTTCTCGAATAAATAAGAATTGAGTAATTGCTCATTGTGATAACAACAAAAAAACAGATTTAACACGTAAACCATCTGTATTTTAGTTGATCGGTTTATCATTTCTTAAACTACTAAATAATTTTATTCCAATATTTTTAACCAGATGATTACTAACCTACAAAAATGTTTTAGTTGGAAATTTTAATCTTTAAGATAATTTGTTTTACTTCTCGCAATCGTGGCAAATTTCCAATTATCTCTTGATGTCTTTCCTTGTGTTTTTATACTCTTCGTTAATTCGTATACAATACATCCCCTTTTCAGATTAACTCTGTTTTCAGGCAGTATCAATATAGTTTTAAGCTCATAGTAATACAGCTTTCAGTAGAATTGTTTGTGTTTTGACACTAGAAATTTTGGTAATAATAATTAAAATTATAAAAAAATATTGATTATAATAATAACAATAATAATAATAATGATTATAGTGATAATAATAATAACTGATATATTTAACCATTTTAATATATAATATAATTTGAACAGGATGTGTG